>NC_133330.1:21893889-21896389 GCF_042186555.1 Aquarana catesbeiana | reverse complement strand
AGTGTGCACTTTCCTTTAAAAGTGAATTTGTAGCTTGTTTCTTACATCAACATATTACTGAAATTAAAAAAAAAAAAAAAAAAAAAAACACCCTCTTTGTTCTCATTCCATACCTTGTTTTAGGCCTGGTCTGATGCCATCGCTGGGTCTCTGTGCTTCTCTATGCAAATGCAGGCAGACCATGGCTGGTGGGAGGGGCTGGCAGGGTTCTGCTTCCTAAAAACACCCCAGCACCCGGCCTCAGTACTCCTAAAGAGTCCTAATGTAAGCAGTGGGGCCAACTCTTAGGAGGACTTCTGCAAACATCAAAATGCATTGATGGGTGGGTGTCAGTCTGAAGGAACGGGTGGTCTTATCCAGGCCACAGACCATCCCCCCATGGGATGCCGCCCCTCCATGATTGAAAGAACTTAAATCCAATGAATGACAAGGGATGGGCTGCAGACAGTCAGGCTGGGAAAGAAAGAGCTAGATGATGCTGGATGTCTCCTGCCAAGAAATGAGGCAGTCTGACTTGCTGCAGCTTCTAATGTACATGGCGAGAAGCTCACAGTGTGCGCTGAAATCAGAGGAAGTCATATCAGTCCAGGAGAGGAGCCGCTACAAACTGTGCAAGATTGGAGGGAAGGCCGGGGAGGAAGGATTTAAAGTGATTGTAAAACGATCAGCTTGTAAAACAACCTGTTCAGTTTAAAACTGAAACGAAAGGCAAAACATTTGTATATAGATATAAAAATATATATAATTTTCCCCCTTTCTTTTTAGAAGTGATCACATACCCTCTGTACTCAGCTGCATAAGAGCTGAGGGTAGGAGAAGCAGCAGCACACTGAGCTTCCCAGTGAATGGCTGTGCAATGGGGGCGTGTCAGGACCGAGTCTTATCATTGTAGGTGAGCAGGACGAGTTCCCAGCATAGCTAGAGAACTGACCACGCTGTGCTTTCTTCTGCTTTCCTGCATAGTGTGGTCAGTTTTTAATAGGAAAGCAGAGGGACTGGCAGGATCACCGGGGATTTTACATAAAGGAAGCAATACAATGAGAACAGGAGACTTCCTCATACATGTACAGGGTACAGCAGCCACATATCAGGAATATGAAGTGATGGGGTAAGCATTTGATATAGATTATATAAATATCTCTCTCTATAATTATATCTATACATTATCTCACAAAAGTCAGTACACCCCTCACATTTCTGTAAATATTTTCTTCTATCTTTTCATGTGACAACACTGAAGAAATGACACTTTGCTACAATGTAAAGTAGTGAGTGTACAGCTTGTATAACAGTGTAAATTTGCTGTCCCCTCAAAATAACTCAACACACAGCCATTAATGTCTAAACCGCTGGCAACAAAAGTGAGTACACCCCTAAGTGAAAATGTCCAAATTGGGCCCAATTAGCCATTTTCCCTCCCCGGTGTCATGTGACTCGTTAGTGTTATAAGGTCTCAGGTGTGAATGGGGAGCAGGTGTGTTGAATTTGGTGGTTATCGCTCTCACTCTCTCATACTGGTCACTGGAAGTTCAACATGGCACCTCATGGCAAAGAACTCTCTAAGGAGCTGAAAAAAAGAATTGTTGCTCTACATAAAGATGGCCTAGGCTATAAGAAGATTGCCAAGACCCTGAAACTGAGCTGCAGCACGGTGGCCAAGACCATACAGCGGTTTACCAGGACAGGTTCCACTCAGAACAGGCCTCGCCATGGTCCACCAAAGAAGTTGAGGTCACGTGCTCAGCATCATATCCAGAGGTTGTCTTTGGGAAGGTTGAAGGGGTGGGGGGGTGGGGGGTCAGCCTGTCAGTGCTCAGACCATATACCGCACACTGCATCAAATTGGTCTGCATGACTGTCGTCCCAGAAGGAAGCCTCTTCTAAAGATGATGCACAAGAAAGCCACAAACAGTTTGCTGAAGACAAGCAGACTAAGGACATGGATTACTGGAACCATGTCCTGTGGTCTGATGAGACCAAGATAAACGTATTTGGTTCAGATGGTGACAAGCGTGTGTGGCGGCAACCAGGTGAGGAGTACAAAGACAAGTGTGTCTTGTCTACAGTCAAGCATGGTGGTGGGAGTGTCATGGTCTGGGGCTGCATGAGTGCTGCCGGCACTGGGGAACTACAGTTCATTGAGGGAACCATGAATGCCAACATGTACTGTGACATAATGAAGCAGAGCATGATCCCCTCCCTTCAGAGACTGGGCCGCAGGGCAGTATTCCAACATGATAACGACCCCAAACACACCTCCAAGATGACCACTGCCTTGCTAAAGAAGCTGAGGGTAAAGGTGATGGACTGGCCAAGCATGTCTCCAGACCTAAACCCTATTGAGCATCTGTGGGACATCCCTCAAACGGAAGGTGGAGGAGTGCAAGGTCTCTAACATCCACCAGCTCTGTGATGTCATCATGGAGGAGGGGAAGAGGACTCCAGTGGTAACCTGTGAAGCTCTGGTGAACTCCATGCCCAAGAGGGTTAAGGCAGTGCT
>NC_133330.1:21836580-21893389 GCF_042186555.1 Aquarana catesbeiana | reverse complement strand
GGTGGGCACTGCTGGGGCTTTCCTGTAATCAGGGCACTGATGATTAGTGCCCCGATCACCTGTCTTGGTCTCCCCTGCGGTAGAGGACACCGATCGGCACTCCTCGCCACACGCTTTGTCAGTGTCTATTAATGGCACTTTGGACACAGCCAATCACATGGTTAAAGAGCCTCGTCATCTGTTCTTTACAGAGATTGGGGTTCCTAGGACCACGGCGCGGCCACGATCGACCCCCTCCCCCCACCTGGGTGTGCGAGAGCAGCTATTCCGGGGGCACACCTGTCATACGACGACCTCCCAGAATAAGAGCCGCACCGCTCCTCCGTCATTTGACTGGGGGTGGGCAGAAAGTGGTTAAACGTGACCTCCAAATCTCAGTTTGATCGGCTGCTTTGGAGGCCAGAGGAGAGATCTGGGAGGTCTCCAACTCCAGATCTTTCCATAAAGAGGACCTGTCAAGGCCCATGCCCATGTTAATTGTTTGTGATAGCAATAAAGCTGAAAAAATATCCAACAAGCAGGGCCCTCCGATTCCTACAGAAATAATCGGTGCCCGCACCGGCCTATAGCAAAATGACAGCTGGGCGTGACTTTCGTCCTTGTGGGTGGACATCGATTCCTAAGACGTCCTCACAGATCACGGTGCGGGGTGATCCGTCACCGGCTGTGTGCACCGGACACAACCGATGACTTATCAGTGTAAGGGCTTGCTGCCAGTACCATGTGATCACTGTGACCAATTCATGCCATCCATTGTATACAATTGTGTTGCTAGCTGTGATTGGTCGATGTGATCACATGGTACAGACAGGGCCACTCACAGCCCATCTGTACCATGCAATTAGCTCTGGCCAATCACATGGTACAGACAGGGCCAATCACAGTCCATCTGTACCATGTGATTAGCTCTGGCCAATCACATGGTACAGACAGGGCCAATCACAGATAATCACAAAACAACTGAATGAATCTATTTCATACAGTAAAAAAAAAAAAAAAAAAAATCCTAATCACTTTCCCAGAGTAGTACGTTACTAATGTAACATTTTATTGCTCCGGCGTTAAAATAAATAAAAACTATTTTTTTTTTTCTGTACTGTCACCAGTGTCCCTGATCACCACCACACCAGTTATAAGATGACTGCACTGGTGACATTTTCCACAAAATTATAACTTCAAAACACTCGCCACTTACTAAATACCTTGGACTGTCCTACATTCCAAAAAAGATCATTTGGGGGGTATTTGTACTGTCCTGACATTTTCCGGGCCTCAAGAAATGAGATCAGCCGTCAGTATATCAGAATCTATCAATTTTTAGATATATCCCATAGTTTGTGGACTCTATAAAACTTTCCTACAGACTAAAAAAAATGTACACTGATTTGGGTTATTTTCAAAGAAATGTAACAGAATACATTGTGGCCTAAATTCATGAATAATAATTAATTTATTTGCTAAATTTTATAACAGAAACAAAGAAAAAAACATTTATATTTTCTTAAACTTTTCAGTCTTTTTTTTTTTTTCATTTAGCAAAAAAATAAAAAAAAAACAGCAGCAAATTAAATAGCACCAAAAGAAAGCTCTAGTTGTGTGAGCAAAATGATAAAAATTTAGTTCAGACACAGTGTTGCACGACCGCGCAATTGTCAAAGTGACAGCTGGCCTGGGCGGTAAGGGGGTAAAAGTGGTAAACGCTGTGCAAACAGTTGCCACTATATAAATCCTGAGTTAAAAAAAAAAAATTTTTTAATTTAAAAAAATCAAAATACATACAGAGATAGATTATATATATATATATATATATATATATATATATATATATTAGAGGTCGACCGATATGGGTTTTTCTCTGGCCGATGCCGATGCCGATATTTAGAAATCGCGGTGGCCGATGGCCGATATGTGATGCCGATTTTTTTGGGCCGATATATTTGGCCGATTTTTTTTTTCCCTTTCTTTTTTCCCTTCATCTCATAAAATCTAACAGTTAGACCCCTTTCACACTGGGGCGTTTTTCAGGCGCTTTTGGGCTAAAAATAGCGCCTGTAAAGTGCCTGTAAAACGGCTCCCCTGCAGTCTCAGTGTGAGATCCCGAGTGCTTTCACACTGAGGCGATGCGCTGGCAGGATGTAAAAAAAAGTCCTGCAAACGGCATCTTTGGAGCGGTGTATACTGCTGCTCCACCACTCCTGCCCATTGAAATAAATGCGCACCGCTACCGAAGCGCCTGCAAAGCGTTTTGGCAGCGGTGCTTCAGGGGCGCATTTAACCCCTTCCTCGGCCGCTAGCTGGGTTATAAGCGCCCCGCTAGCAGCCGAATAGCGCCTCTAAAATGACGGTAAAGTGCCGCTAAAACTAGCAGCGTTTTACCATCAACGCCTGCCCGCTCCAGTGTGAAAGCAGCCTTAAGTAATACAGAAATTTTTTTTCATTTAAACATTAAACAAAACAAACCTCCAATCAGTTCACTTGTATGTATAATTTAGAAAAAAAACCTAAAAAAAAAAAAAAAAAACCCTATCTTAAATAATAAATACACAAAAACAGGTAATCAAAACTTTTGGACGAAAAAAAATGGGCTAACTTTACTGCTTATTTTTTTTTTTTAATTCATTACTGTATTTTTTTTTTTTAAATTGCGTTTGAAAGACCGCTGCGCAAATACCGTGTGACATAAAATATTGCAACAATCACCATTTTATTCCCTAGGGTCTCTGCTAAAAAAATATATATAATGTTTGGGGGTTCTAAGTGATTTTCTAGCAGAAAATACAGGATTTTTACTTGTAAGCAACAAGTGTCAGAAAAGATTTAGTCTTTAAATGGTTAAACTGAAAACTTCTCCACGGAGTTCAGTCTATTGATAAAAAGAACCTGAAAGATACAATGTATCTTCTTATCAGACTTGGCAGGCTGCCCAGAGGAGGGGAGAATCCTCTCCACAGATAACTTAAGCCCCATACACACGATCCGAATATCGGACGAATGATCGTCCGTTTTTGTTTGCATGCTAATCTCACATCGAATCTGATGAGTTTACTAAAGTCCCGAAAATTCCCGTACGACAGAATAAAAATTCGGAAGCGATGTCATGTGTTGCAATGCATTTGTATTGCATTTTCGAACGATAGCTGTACCGATTAAACGAAAATCGTACGATCTGGCATCGTACGGAAAAAATTTCCGTGCATGTCCGATAGAATAATATCGGATGAACTGTCCTGATCGGCTCTCGAAAGCTCTGTACTAACGATCCGATTATCGTACGATCGTTTCGAATGCGGCATTTTACGTACGATTTTCGGATCGTGTGTACGGGGCTTTAGGGAAACTTGCATTAACTTCTATTACAGAAGTCATTTGCAAGTCACGGCTGAAGTTATAATCGGCCTTTTTTATCAGCACAATCGGCCGATGCCGATTAAGTAAAAAACGCCAAATATCGGCCGATATATCGGCCGGCCGATATATCGGTCGACCTCTAATATATATATATATATATATATATATATATATATATATATATATATATATAGAGATATATAGAGATATATATATATAGAGAGAGAGAGAGAGAGAGATATGTGTTCTAGAATAAAAAAAAAAAAAATATATATATATATATATATATATATATATATATATATATATATATATATATATATATATATATATATATATATTTATATTATATAGATAGAGAGATAATATTTTATATACATTTTTTAAATTTTTAAAAATAAAATAACAGCGAAAAAAAAAAAAAAATTGGCCTTTGCTCACACGCAAAAGGTGAATGCACATGTAGTTCCCGCACACATATGTAAAAGGCGATCATACCACACACGCGAGTCACCGCAAACGTCAAAGTGAAAGCAATAATTCTAGCGCCAGATCTCTTGTGTAACTCTAAACTGGTAAACTGTAAAGGCTTTTAACCACTTCCATACCGGGCCTATTCTGGCACTTCTCTCCTACATGTAAAAATCATAATTTTTTTGCTAGAAAATTACTCAGAACACCCAAACATTAGATATTTTTTTAGCAGACACCCTAGGGAATAAAATGGCGGTCATTGCAACTTATTATCTTGCACGGTATTTGCGCAATCATTTTTCAAACGTCTTTTTTTTTGGAAAAAAACGGTTTCATGAAAAAAAAAAAATTAAATTAAAAAAACAGTAAAGTTAGCCCAATTTTTTTGTATAATGTGAAAGATGATGTTACGACGATTAAATAGATACCTAACATGTCACGCTTTAAAATTGCGCACACTCATGGAATGGAGCCAAACTTCGGTACTGCAAAATCTCCATAGGCGACGCTTTGAAAATGTTTACAGGTTACCCGTTTAGAGTTACAGAGGAGGCCTAGTGCTTGAATTGTTGCACACGCATGCGGCGATACCTCACATGTGTGGTTTGAACGGCGTTTACATATGTGGGCGGGACTTGGGTGTGCGTTCGCTACTGAGTGCGAGCTACCGGGGACAGGGGCGTTTTAAAATGTTTTTTTTTTACCTTTTATTTTTTTTTATTTTTACACTTTTTTTTTTACATTCTTATTTTTTTGATCACTTTTATTCCTATTACAACAAGGAATGTAAACATCCCTTGTAATAGGAATCTATTGTGACAGGTCCTCTTTATGGAGAGATGCGGGGTCAATAAGATCCCACATCTCTCCTCCAGGCTGGAAAGCACAAGATCGAGAAAAAAAAAAAAAAAAAATCACCGATCTTCATGCTGACAGCCACGATTGCGGCTTTGTTTACATCCTGGAACCCGGGCGTGACGTCATAATGTTGCGCTCGGGTCTCCGACGGTCATAGAGATGACTGGAAATCTCTATCGGCCCCCCGATGGCACGGGAGAGCCCGGAGAAGCACCGTATGGCAGCGGGGGGGGGGGGGGGGGGAGAGAATGATATCTGAATGATGCCTGTAGCAGCACCCATCATTCAGATATCCCAAGTCAAGGACGTCATATGACTATGTGCAGTATTGAAATGGTTAAAGCGTTACCTATGAATGATCGTAGTCTGCCGCCGCTCCATGGGCACACGCAAACGCAATTTTAAAAGCGAGATAAGTTTGATATCTATTTACTTGGCGTAACATCTTTTATATTTTACCAAAAAGAAAAAATTATATTGCATTTGTGTGCATGAACATTCACTAAAGTGTACCTTTTTTCATTTTAAAAATCTGCGCAAAAAACAAAACAAAACAAAAAAAAAAAAAAAAAAGGGGAATACCAACCATTTTATTCTCCAATGTTTCTGCTTAAAAAAAATTATGTTAAAAATAAAAAAAGGAAGGAAGGAAGGAAGGAAGGAAGGAAGGAAGGAAGGAAGGAAGGAAGGAAGGAAGGAAGGAAGGAAGGAAGGAAGGAAGGAAGGAAGGAAGGAAGGAAGGAAGGAAGGAAGGAAGGAAGGAAGGAAGGAAGGAAGGAAGGAAAGAAAGAAAGAAAGAAAGAAAGATAAATAAAAATAAAATACAAATAAAACAAATAAAAATAAAGAGACCCTGTCACTGACCTCCTTACCGCCAACACATTCCAGATGCATGCAGATGCTCCCTTGTCCCCAGAATTGCAGTCAGCCAAGGTCCCAGCATGGGCCAGGGAAGAACTGTGAAGTTGTGTAAACCCCAATCCCCTGACAGGACCTTGACTGACGTCAGGACTGGGGACGGGGAGCATCTGCACATACAGAACAGCTGATTTATAGTACAAATATAGCTTTTCCTATAGAGCCATTTAGTCTGCATTAGATATACAGCTGTTTTGGGCTTTTTAGCCATCATCAATGCATTGCATGGAAACCATGGCTTCTATGGAGTAGGACTTGGGAACCACTGAGACAGTATGACCATACAGGTTATGGTAAGATGGAACTAAAAGGAATCCAGAAGCCTTCCTACCAAATCTGTGCAGGAACACGAGAAAGAAAAAAAAAAAAAAGAAAAAGAAAAAAAAAAAAAGCTTGATTTAAAGCGGTACTAAACCCAAAAAATGTAATATATCGCAGCTTACCAATCATTAGATGTGGCGGCTGCATTAGTTTTCTTTTCTTTATCTTTTTCCCTCTGTTTTCATCTGGTGATCTGGCCAGTAACACACCTCCTGTATTAGAGTGCCCCCACTCTGGATGAAGAAGCACCGGAGGCACAGCAGACAGCAGCATTGTCAGTCTAAGGGGGGGGGGAGGGGAGCAGTAAATGTATTAGCAGATTTAAATACACTAACAAAACTAAAACCAATCTCCAGCTCACAGTTTATAATCAATTACAGCAAACAGTTTTTTTCTTTTGGGATAAAGGTTTTACATGAATAAATAAAAGTCGCATTGTAAGCACCCCCGGTCAGTGCTAAATGGTTTGCGTCATCCTTGTAAAAATGAAAAACATTCTGCTGGAGAGCTTGTGCTTTTGAAAATGAAGAGGCTTCATGGATGGATCACCAGATGAAAAATAAGATGAAAGCAAGCCTAAAAAAAAGAAAACTAATGCAGCCATCACATCTAAGAATTGGTAAGCTGCAATATTATAAATGTTTGCTTTTGGGTTTAATAACACTAACTCTTTCAGTGCATCGGTGATTGTTCAGCTCTGCATTGCTATACACACACAATTTATTCCACGCCATCCATCTTTTGAATGCGGCCAATCGCTCTGCCCAAACAGCCCTTGTATAGGACAATCAAAGCCAAAAAGGACAAGCAGACTCTGCCATCTGCTGGCCATCTTGTGGAACTGCAGACAAAATCTACCCGACGAAAATGGACCATTTTACTGTTGCTGTGATCTCTTATGTAAAGTCAATATCATCATAAATATTCGAAAAGTTTTTGAAAGCTTCTGTTTAAAAATAGTCAATAGGTTTATCCAGACATTACGAGAATTTAAAAAAAAAAAAAATCATTCCAACCCACATTTCAGCTTAGAACAAGCAGAGCCATGATTGCAATGTTTCAGACTAGGATATGATAAATCTCCCTTCACAGATGAAATGCATAAGATGGAAACCATATTGAATTTTTTTTTTTCTTTACGTAATTGCAAATTTTGAGTTACTGTCAAAGGCGCCTGAATGTCAGAATGACAGATCATTGTACCGGGCTGGTACAAAAAAAAAAAAAATATACAAAAAATACAAAAAACAAAAAACACCTCTCCAGAGTAGTACAAATTCACTATTGTAAAACTGCACTGCCCTGTGTCACAGTATGCATCGAAAGAAAAAAAAAAAAAAAACATAATAGGTTATATAATATATTAAAAAACCTCTCTCTCATATATATTATTATTATACGCGATTTATATAGCACCAACAGTTTACGCAGCGCTTTAAAAAGTAGAGTGGGGACAACACAATTACAGTACAGTTCAATACAGAAGGTACAGGAGGGACCGGCTCGTAGAGCTTACATTCTAAAAGGGAGGAGGTGGTAGTACAAAAGGTAATAGCTGCAGAGAATGATTTGATGGGGGTGGCTCGGGCACAGTTTTTAGGTGGGTGTGGGATAGGCTTCCCTGAATAAATGAGTTTTCAGGGATCTCTTAAAAGGTGGACAGGGTAGGGGCTGATCGGACATACTGGGGCAGGGAGTTCCAGAGGATGGGAGAGGCTCTGGAGAAGTCCTGAAGTCGAGCATGGGAGGAGGTGTGTGTATATATATATATATATATATATATATACACATATATATATATATATATATATATATATATATATATATACACACATACATATATATATATATATATATATATATATATATATATATATATATATATATATATATATATATATATATATATATATACACACACACACATATATACACACACACACATACATACACACACACACACAATTTTGTTATGCTTTATATACGTATATTGTGTTCAGCTCCCTGAAGGAGGGAGGAAACTCCCCCGAACCGCGTTGGCTTAATCTGTATGTGTTTTACTTCCAATAAACAACTACCGCATATGCTCGAGTAGAAGTCGTTCCGAGTATAAGTCGAGGCCCTAATTTACCACAAAAAAATGGGAAAAAACTTATTGACCCGAGTATAAGACGAGGGTGAGAAATGCACAGCTACTGTAAGTGGAAGAGAGGGTCAACAATGCCCATTTGCAGCCTCACTGTGCTCATTTGCAGCCATAGGTCCCCCTGAACTTCAAACTCAGTAGTTAAGGGTTCCTAGATGCCCCCTAGCTGCAGCCAAAATTTGGGGTCTCTGAACCCAAAGGGTCCCGAAATGACATTGCTGCAGATAGACACAGTTGACCGAATTTGGGGCCCTGTATCTCTGGGCCACTTAGTGCTAGGAACCCCAAATTTGGTGTGCAAAGGCACTATAAAATATCCAAAGCTGGGGTTTCTAGCTCCAAGTGGCCCCAAGCTACAGGGCCCCAAAAATCGGTTCAGAAAATGTCAACCCCTTTTCTGCAGCAGAGAATGACATTTTCCAAACCTATTTTGGGGCCCCGTATCTTGGGGCTACTTGGTGCTAGGAACCCCAGCTTTGGATATGTTATGGTACCAGTTCCACTGGGTTTGCACACCAAATTTAGGGGTTCCTAGCCCCAAGTGGCCCTGAGATACGGGGCCCCAAAATCAGTTCAGAAAATGTCAAGCACTTTTTTGCAGCAGAGAATTACATTTTCCGAACAGATTTTGGGGCCCCGTATCTCGGGGCCACTTGGTGCTAGGAACATGGTGCTTTGGATATGTTGTGGACCCAGTTTCACTGGGTTAGCACACCAAATTTGGGGTTCCTAGCACCAAGGGGCCCTGAGATACGGGGCCCCAAATTCGGTTCGGAAAATGAAATTTTTTGCTGCAGAAAAGTGCTTGACTCGAGTATAAGTCGAGGGGGGTACTTTCAGCACAAAAAAATGTGCTGAAAAACGCAACTTATACTCGAGTATATACTGTATATTCTTCATTTAGTGCTCATTCACATCACAAAAACTTCCACCAGAATTGTTCTGGATGTATTTCTGCACCTGTAGGTACCAGAGAAGGAACTGAGGAGGTCGGGAATCCGATTCCTATAGCAGGAGGCCTCTAGCCCTAGCAGCCTGGAGGAGTCGACGGGATATGGCGTCTACCATGATGCTGCAAGCATGTTTTTAATTCAATTTTGATTAGGGTTGCACCGATACTAGTATCGGCGCCAATACCGAGTATTTGCACAAGTATCGGTACTCGTGTAAATGCACCGATAACTGAAACCGATACTTTCAGGCTCGGTTCTTTGAGCTGTCAGATGGTCTCCCCTGTGTTAAAGAAGTCCGGTAATTTAAGCAGTCAAAAAAAGCAGTCACACTAAAAGAAACATTGTTTCTTTTTGAATCTTTCTGTTTCTTCATCTGCAGATCAGAGGGTTGAACAAATGTTCCTCTGTTTAACCCCTTATTAACCCTTAATTTACTCTAATCAGACTTAATTAACTCCCTATTCTCCTCCATTTAATTATTTTCCTGCTTTTTTTTTGTTCACGTCTACTTTATAAACGATATACAATTAAAACTTTTTTTTCTTAGTGAAAATTTTTACACATATATATTAACATATATTTACACATTTCACATTGAAAAAACGCAAAATTAAAAAAAAAATCTATTTATTTAATTTGTAAATAACTTTTCAATGCTTTATACCATTGCTGACAGCTGAAGTGAAAACAAACAGTTGCGGTAGGTATTGGTAATTGGTATCGGTGAGTAATAAAAAAAAAAAGAAAAAAAAAAAAAGTATCGTTACTTGTAAAAAAAAAAAAATGGTATCGGTGCATCCCTAATTTTGATGCAATCTGGTGAACTATGCCATTGGAACCCATAAAACCTACTTTCCATGTGTTTTTGAATGCAAAAAAAAAAATCACTGCACGTGGTGTGAACCGGTCCGAAGAGCTTCCCTATTTTGGACACCGGGCGCTCCTCTCTCCCTTCTCCAGTATCTTTTCAGCTGAAGGGACAGCTCTGTCGCAGCAGTAAGGCAGCAGCCCATATCTCCAAAGAGATCAACACCATCCTTCACCCCATGGGACCACCAAATGTCCATCAAGAACCGTTTTATTCCAGCGCGGTCTCTGGGTCAAACAAATAAAATAATGAAGACTGGAGGGATTCCGGTAGAGGCCGGTCCTCTTCCAGGGAATAGTCCCAGCAGTCACACTTCCCATATAGATCTGCAGTAACCTACAGATGCGAATGTCGCGGGGTACGGAAACGCTCACACGCAGCCTATAGCTGAGGCATTCCGGAAAATCCAAGGGCACTTTCTTCGGCACGATATGTACAGCTAACAACAAGGGACAGAACTAGCACACCTCCAGGCTACTCACATGATGCATATTTTATGTTATACTTATCCCCCCCATATCATTATGTAAGGAGAACGCCGGTCATGTGTAACCCCGGTCTTGTCTGGATATTGATTCTCGGCTGCACACAGAAAGAAATGCGGCAATCCATCAATTGAGAATGTGATGCTGCTCTTTCAGGATTTAGGAGCATCGCCTTTTATTTCATGGGATTCCATTATAAGGGCGATAGAAACATCCGGGGTCTTGGCACTCCTAGGTGTGAAAAATATTTAAAGGGGACCTGTGAACCTGGAAGAAGAAAAGGATGCAAGTGTAGCACACCCGCTAAAGAGCTGCTGGTGAATTTTGGGCCTATTTCCCCCTATTGAACACAGAGCCATCCACACAGCATTTTCAGCACTCTTCCTCTGGCTCAAGAATCAGTCTAGGGCATATATGTCAAACATGTGGCCCTCGCACCCAGAACTCCATTCCACCACCTCCGGCTCTCACCCTCCCACTCCGGCCCCCTACTGTCACTTGTAAACCCAAAAGCCTTGTGTGTTTAACAAGGGACAGCTTTGCTCATTGGCTGCTGGATCCAACAGGGGGTTGGGGTTGCGCCCCCCCGAACTCTGCACAAGATGCACTCCCGAACTCTGCACAAGATGCACTCCCGAACCCTGCGTTCTGTACATGATGCACCCTGAACCTTGCATTCTGTACATGATGCACCCTGAACCTTGCATTCTGTACATGATGCACCCTGAACCTTGCATTCTGTACATGATGCACCCCTGAAGCCTGCATTCTGTACATGATGCACCCCTGAAGCCTGCGTTCTGTACATGATGCACCCCTGAAGCCTGCGTTCTGTACATGATGCACCCCTGAAGCCTGCGTTCTGTACATGATGCACCCCTGAAGCCTGCGTTCTGTACATGATGCACCCCTGAAGCCTGCGTTCTGTACATGATGCACCCCTGAAGCCTGCGTTCTGTACATGATGCACCCCTGAAGCCTGCGTTCTGTACATGATGCACCCCTGAAGCCTGCGTTCTGTACATGATGCACCCCTGAAGCCTGCGTTCTGTACATGATGCACCCCTGAAGCCTGCGTTCTGTACATGATGCACCCCTGAAGCCTGCGTTCTGTACATGATGCACCCCTGAAGCCTGCGTTCTGTACATGATGCACCCCTGAAGCCTGCGTTCTGTACATGATGCACCCCTGAAGCCTGCGTTCTGTACATGATGCACCCCTGAAGCCTGCGTTCTGTACATGATGCACCCCTGAAGCCTGCGTTCTGTACATGATGCACCCCTGAAGCCTGCGTTCTGTACATGATGCACCCCTGAAGCCTGCGTTCTGTACATGATGCACCCCTGAAGCCTGCGTTCTGTACATGATGCACCCCTGAAGCCTGCGTTCTGTACATGATGCACCCCTGAAGCCTGCGTTCTGTACATGATGCACCCCTGAAGCCTGCGTTCTGTACATGATGCACCCCTGAAGCCTGCGTTCTGTACATGATGCACCCCTGAAGCCTGCGTTCTGTACATGATGCACCCCTGAAGCCTGCGTTCTGTACATGATGCACCCCTGAAGCCTGCGTTCTGTACATGATGCACCCCTGAAGCCTGCGTTCTGTACATGATGCACCCCTGAAGCCTGCGTTCTGTACATGATGCACCCCTGAAGCCTGCGTTCTGTACATGATGCACCCCTGAAGCCTGCGTTCTGTACATGATGCACCCCTGAAGCCTGCGTTCTGTACATGATGCACCCCTGAAGCCTGCGTTCTGTACATGATGCACCCCTGAAGCCTGCGTTCTGTACATGATGCACCCCTGAAGCCTGCGTTCTGTACATGATTCACCCTAGATAAAGCCAGCCCTTTGAGGGCAACCATACTGCTGATGTGGCTCACAATGAAATAGTAAGACACCCCTTCTCTAGGGTTTTTTTTTTTGTTTTTGTTTTTATGGACATACATAGGACTGTAAAACGTGAACAACTTGAGGACTGCTAAACATCTGGCTGCTCTGCACAGCTTCCAAAAAGCCCTGTACATCTTTGGCTGCACAACTCCAAGCTGTGTCCAACACCTGCCTGGCTGCACCACCTCCTGCTGCACTTTCCCAGCAAAGTCCCAAAGAATCCCCAGCTGCCTATGACATGTACTTTGTCACCCTTGCAGCAGGCTTCTCCTCTTCTCCCTCCCGCAGGCATTCAGTTGCTGCAGGAGGAAAACGAAGGGGATAGTTTCCTCTAAATGCCACCCCCGCCGCCCCTCCTAGCTATGTCCTGCTGCCCCCAGGCCCCTCTGTACTCCCCTGGCCCCCCCGCCTCATCCCACCACAGCACTGTCTGCTTCCCCCCTTCTCACCAGGGATGCTTTCAGAATGGAGAGCAGGGAAGGAGCCTGTCAATATGTCATTAACTGGCCCTTTCCTTTTATAAATGGACAGTCAGTGATCGGTACTGATCACGTATTGTGCCTATTCAAAACTGAAGCATAGTAAACTGTGCTTATTATGCTTTCGTTTGTGACTGAAGGGGAAACTCTGTACAGAGCTACTCCTGTTCATATATTATGTGCTGCTGAGGCTGCAGCGATGGAGATTGATGACAGAGCCCTCAATCTCCTTTCTCTGTCTCAAAGGTGAAGCATCAGAGGTCTTTTTAGACCCTGATATCTCACAAAAGCTCCCAAACTAGGCTCCTAAAAAAAAAAAAAATTGTAAAAAAAAAAATTTAAAAAATGTAAAAAAACCTAAAATGACAGCCGTGGTGGATCTACCAGGGTCACAAAGGTTGCAATTGCTACCAGGCCCTAGTGTTCTGCCACCAAGGGGCAGTGGCGGCTGGTGCTCAAAATTTTTGCAAGGGCACAAACAAACTGAAACATTCTGAACAAGAACCATCAAATGCAGCCTCACTGCGCACCCATCAATTGCAGCCTCACTGCGCACCCATCAATTGCAGCCTCACTGCGCACCCATCAATTGCAGCCTCACTGCGCACCCATCAATTGCAGCCTCACTGCGCACCCATCAATTGCAGCCTCACTGCGCACCCATCAATTGCAGCCTCACTGTGAACCCCCCCCCCCCACACCCACTCGTTAGCTGTCTGACCGACACTTACCCCATCTTGGTGGCTGGTCAGGCAGTGGGTGACGGCGGCGAGCTGTGGGACAGGCAGCGGGTCAGGCAACGGCTTTTGTGTCCTCCATGCTCCCCCGTGCGTCTCTTCTTCCCTTCTGCTAGGCATTCAATAGGATCGCCTGTGCCTTCAGCCAATCAGGTGATGGGTATTCGCCCCACGCTTCCTGATTGGCGGAGATACGGTTCCGTGTTAGAAAGGCAAATATTTATTTGCTTTTCTAACACACCTGGGTGGGCTCCGAGCGCAATGCTCTGCGCTCAGAGTTCACCTCTTTGAAGCCTATTAGAGCCTATGGCTCTAATCAGGTGCTTCAAAAAAAACCACCCCCGCTGCTGGAATAGGTGGTGGCCACGGCGGACATGGATAGATTCATGCTATGCATGAATCTATTCTACATATAGGGGGTGTGGTGTGATAGAGGGAGGGAAGCCCGTGCGCCCTTAATGGACAGGCTGCCCCTACCAAGCTCCCAGAGGGAGGAAAGGAAGGAAAGGTCCCAGAAGGAAGGAAAGGTCCCAGAAGAGGAAGGAAAGGAAGAAGAGGAAGGAAAGGTCCCAGAAGGCAGGAAAGAAAGGAAAAGAAGAAAAATGCAGGAAAGAAGAAAAAAGGCAGGAAAGAAGAAAAATAAGAAAAAGGCAGGAAAGAAGAAAAAGGCAGGAAAGAGGAAAAAGAAGAAAAAGGCAGGGAAGAAAGGAAAAGGCAGGAAAGAAAGGAAAAGGCAGGAAAGAAAGGAAAAGGCAGTAAAGAAAGGAAAAGGCAGGAAAGAAAGGAAAAGGCAGGGAAGAAAGGCAGGAAAGAAGAAAGGCAGGAAAGAAGAAAGGCAGGAAAGAAGAAAGGCAGGAAAGAAGAAAGGCAGGAAAGAAGAAAGGCAGGAAAGAAGAAAGGCAGGAAAGAAGAAAGGCAGGAAAGAAGAAAGGCAGGAAAGAAGAAAGGAAAGGTCCCAGAAGGTCCCAGAGGGAGGGAAGGAAGGAAAGGTCCCAGAGGGAGGGAAGGAAGGAAAGGTCCCAGAGGGAGGGAAGGAAGGAGGGAAGGAAGGAGGGAAGGAAGGAAAGGTCCCAGAGGGAGGGAAGGAAGGAAAGGTCCCAGAGGGAGGGAAGGAAGGAAGGAAAGAAGGAAGGGTCCCAGAGGGGGGGAGGAAGGAAAGGTCCCGGGGGGGGGGGGGAAGTCCCGGGGGGGGGGGGAAGGAAGGAAGGAAGGAAGGGAGGAAGGGAAAGGAAGGAAGGGAGGAAGGAAGGGTCCCAGAGGCCTCAAAAGGAAAAAAGGAAGGGCCGGGGGCCTCGGAGGGAAGGAAGGGCCCCTGCTGGGGGTCAGGGGGGCCTTTCATGGTTTTTGCACCGGGGCCCTGAAGATTCTAGTTTTGCCTCTGGGCTGCATCAGGATTGCTATTCAGGACTAAAAATCAGCAGAGAAATACTTACCTGTTTCCAGGTGTCCCCCCCCCCCCCCCCCGCTGGTTAGATAAGCGAGGGGGGGGGGGGGGGGGGTCGTTCCCTCCTGGTTGGTGACTTACATTTTTATCAGTGAGGGAGCGACATCTTGCTCATCAGGCCGGCAATGGAGTGGCATATGGAAGCAGGGGGAGTATTTCTTCTGCAGCCTTTAGCAATCTTGTCGCTTGCAACTTCTTGCAAAAGCCAGTGTGACTTGCCTGTAAAATAACTGAACCGACACAAATTTGCACCGAGAGCAGCAGGAAAGCAGAAGCATTCGGCATCACCATAAAAAAGGAAGCACAGTTTGTAATCCCCAAATAGATACCCCAGGTACAAACTACATACAGAAACAAGGATTCCCATACATAAAAGATTACTTACATCACACAAATCGATAAACTTTAAACCCCCCGCAGATTCCCTTTAAACTGCACAGAGCTTGCCAATTTGAACGCTCGAGGCCCCATAACGATCCGATGCCTCCTGTACGGCTCTGGAATATCGAAGAAAGCAATATATATCCAGAAATAGATCCACTGCAATCATGCATCACTGCAAAGAAAGACGACCTCTTTCCTCCACCTCCTACGCCGAGCGCCCGCCAGCCCCGCGGATTAACCAGTCGGTGTGTAACAAGACAATTAATGTGGAGGAAGGGAAAAAAAAACAGTTTCTTCGGGCAGCAGCTCACCAGTTCCCCGGCTTTCAGGCGCAGTCAGTAGGAGAAAATCATGGCAGGAATGTGGAGGATGGTGCAGGCCGGAGCTTCGCCGAGGAGGCGGCAAGGATGCGTGGATGAGAGAGGCAGCATCAGCACCCGAGAGGATGTGGGAGAAGAGAGCGAGTGGGAGAAATTCCAGCGAGAGAGAGAGAGAGAGAGAGAGAGAGGGAAAAAAAAGAAACCAAAGACGTAACAGAGAAGCGGCGAGCAGGATAACAGACGAGAGGAACGCACACACAAAAAAAAAAAAAAACGCACAAATTGCATGGCAGCTGTGCACAAACTGTGACCCAACCAAATGCTGCTATAATATTAATGGGTATCATTTATCAAAGCTGGGGCACAGGAAAAGTAAGGACCAATCAAGATCTCATTCTGCAGAAAAAAAAAAAAAAGGAAAAAAAAAAAAAAAAAAACCCGGAATTGAATTGTTGGACACAAGTTTGTAAAGCTTTACTCAATGCAATGCTGTTAAAGTGCTTGTATAGCCATAGTAAAGAAAAAAATAATATCCTTTGCGGGACACAGGATTTTAAGAATTATATTACATTTGGGTTATACTGCCACCTACGGGATTTTTTTTTTTGTGGTATAGGAGCGCTGAACATCTTGGCGATTTGTTGCAGGCAGTATGGGTCCTGGAAGCTGCTGGATCCTCAAAAGAGTTTGCTTAAAAAAAAAAAAAAAAAAAAAAAAAAAAAAAAAGAAGGAGGAAGAAGATGGGAGCGCCATGCTAATTTAGACATTTCATAAAAGATTTTATTCTGCAACAGCAGCCAAATGCATTTCAGGGGCTCAACACTTCCGCCTTGCTGGATCCTTGGAGTCATTTGTAATAAAATTTAAAAAAAAGAAAAAAAAAAAAAAAAAAAAAAAAAGACAGGAGCAACATACTAATTAAGACAGTCCATAAAAGCTTTTATTTTGCAACGATCCAAGGGCTCAACACTTGACCCCCCCCCCCCCCCCCCTTCCAAGCACCTGCATGATCTGTAGATGCTTCTTGGGTTTCAACCTAAAGTCCAGGATGATATCCCTTCACCCTATGGTTATTCTTCAAGCCTTGATTTCGGGTTGAGCACCCGAAACACGTTTTGGCTGAATAAAATCTTTTATGGATTGTATTAACTAGTGTGGCACGCCCATCTTTCCACCCTTTTTTTTTTAGCCTACAGGAGGTTGGAACAATGGTGAAAAAAAAAAGGAGTTGAAAAGCCATCTCCCCTTATTACCTCTTCTCTAACCAGCATGCTTCGGTTTTGTGTGTGTCCCTCAATGGATTTGTTGTGAGGTTATACGCAGTATGGGTCCTGAAAGCTGCAGGATCCTTGGAGACATTTGTAAAAAAAAAATAAAAAATATTATAATAAGAATAATAAAATAATATATATATATATATATTCTTATTATAATTTTTTTTTTTTTTTTTTTTTTTTTAATTTAATTTAAAGATACGGGAGCACCATACTAATTCAGACAGTCCATAAAAGATTTTATTCTGCAACAAAAAAAAAAAAAAAAAAAAAATTGGGGGGCTCAAACCCCCCCCCCCCCCAACCCCCCCTTCACTTCAACAGGCCAGGCCTTGTAACAGGCTATTTTCTTCAAAGTGCCTGCATGATCTGCACATGCCTACTTTGCTTCCAACAGTTCAGGATGGACTTCACCTTTTGGTTATCAATCTACAAGCCTTGATAAAGGGAGAGCACACTGAGCACCCGAAACACGTTTTGGATTTTGTTGCAGGATAAAATCTTTTATGGACTGTATGAACTAATATGGTGCTCCTGTCTTTCCATATTTTGTTTTAGTCTACAGGAGGCACTGGCAAAAAAAAAAAAAAAAAAAATAATAATAGTTTTGAAAAGCCACCCCGAAGAGTCCTTACCAAGAGCTCTTGCCTGATTGGAAGAAAAGGAAAGGGATAGTATTTTCCCTTCATCTACAGCTGTGGAACAGCTGTAGATGAAGGGCCCTGATGAAGGACCCCTCTTCCAGTGATAAGGTCCCACTGAGGTCTCCAAATGTGCGCTATACTCCAGAGGAATACAAGGTCATCCAACGACTTCCTGCCAACCAGGAAAGTAGTAGCACCTAGGTACTAAACCCTCACACCCCGGTAACACATACGCAGCACCACCAATGGGAAAGTTAATTTCTGGAGGTTCAGAGTCGCAGACGAATCCACTGAAATAGCAGGAAGTGCTTGTTCTGGATGAAAGTTCCACGCATGGAGCATCCCCCATGGTGGCTTGAAGGCACCACCCTGCCTCCAAGGCAGAGACTGGGAAGCATTCAGGACTTCCTGATCCAAAAGGGATCATCTTGGCGTCTCTCCTTCAGCTCAGACACCCTGACAATCTTTCCATTTATACCCTTTATATTACCCAGTGATGTGGTGGCTCTCTGTGCTTGTCTAAGCAATGCAGACAAGATCATGGATGGTGGGAGGGGCCAGCAGCTTGCTGAAAAAACATCACAGTACTCAACAGCCCTCCAACCAAATGCAAGCAGGTGGCTGGATCTTGGGAGGAGTTTTGCAAATATCAAAATGCCTTGATGGGTGGATGTCAGCCTGGAGGAATAAACATTCCTAGGCAGAATGCCATTTGCATGGAAACGCCCCCACACGCGGTGCTGGGCCTCCACGACTGATAGAATCGAAATCCAATAAATAAAAAGGGGTGGGGCCAGGGACAGTCAGGCTGGAGATGCTGGATGTCCTCCATCCAGGAAATGAGGAGGATTCTATCTGACTTGCTGCAGCTTCTAATGCACATGGTGAGAAGCTCACAGTGTGCGGTGAGATCAGAGGAAGCCGTTTCAGTCCAGGAGAGGAGCCGGTACAACTGTGCAAGACTGAAGAGAAAAGTCTTTAGTTCGGATCTATCATTTAGGAACCCATAAACACGCCCATACAGATCACTCTACTGCAATGGGTCACCGATTTACAGAAAAAGCGGAAGAAGGGCCAGAATGACAGCTCAGCAAATCGGCAGCTCCCACGTCTGTCCGTACAGACTCCTGATGTAAATGAAGTCGTTTCGAAATCGCAATCCAGTCAGACAGGCTTTTCCAGAAAAAGTTCAACAATCTTTCACCAAGCAGATGACTTCGGGGGGGGGGGGGAGAATGACATTAACCCCAGGTTCCCATCTATGCTGTTTTCAGGCACATTTTGCTTTTTAAAAACATGTGTTTTTGATGCGTTTTTTTATGCCTTTTGTGTTTTGTTTTATTTCCCCCCGCTGACGGCTGAATGCAAAAACAAGAATTGCTGGCAAGAAAAAAATAATAATAAATTAAATAATAATAAATAATAAAATAAAAATATTGGGAAATAAAAAAACAAAAAAGAAAAAAAAACAAACACACACGTGTGTGGGGGGGCCCAATCCATACCAGTGCTCGTTCGTCCCCTCCCTTTCCGGACCTGCCTGGCTGAATGCTCGGATAAAGGTCTGGTATGGATTTGAAGGGGGGACCCTATGCCGTTTTTTTTTGTCAATTTTGGCGTGGGGTTCCCCCTGGTATGGATTTGGAGGGGGGACCCCACGCTATTTTTTTTTTTAGTTAATTTTAGCGTGGGGTTCCCCTCAAAAACCACACCAGACCTGAAGGGCCTGATATAGATTTGGGGGGGGTCCTGATTTTTTTTTTTTTTTTTTTTTTTTTTTATTGCCGGCAATTTTTTTTTTTTTTTTTTTTTTTTACCATTCAGCTGTCAGCAGGGAACCCGACTAACAGCTGAGGAGTCATCGGTTGTTAAGGATGTGGCGGCCGGCTTCCCGGCCCGCTCCTTAACCAGCTATTCGCAGTTTGTTATTAAAAAAAGAAACAAGCCAACAAAACGTATGTAAAAACGCAAAACACTTGCGATTTTTGGTGCAGGTCCACTGAAGACTATTACTCGCAATCTGCTGCGGGAAAACGGTCCCTGACCGTTTCCAAAAATGCGTAGATGTGAACGTGTACCATGGACTAACGCACTAAAAAAAAAAAAAAAATGTATAGGTGTGAACGTAGGGTTAAAAAAAAATTAGAAAAAAAATAAAGTAAATGGAGTAGCAATCCCGGTCAAAAAGTCCCGAACCCCTGCGATCCAGAGCCACCGCGGACCGTCTTTTTCAGGCTTGCAAGTAGATCCAGTTTGCTGAGCGATGGCGGTTTGCAGAGAGGTCAGTACAGACATCTGCATTAATGAACAGCGAGATGGGAACCAAAAATAACCGGGGCAGAAACAAATGAGGTGTGACAGAGTTACACTGTAGCTTCAATGAGCAGTCGCACACGAAAACCAAATGCCGTGGAGCATAGAAGAGTTATGAGACTCGGGGGGTGTGGGTGTCCCTAGGGGCATTTAAAAGGAGCAATAGGCTTCAGAGAGGTCTACTGCTTCAAGAGGCCCCGTCCCATCTGGAGAGATCATATTCATCAGCCACTTGCTTAAAGGGTTCGTTCGCATTTACAGAAGAGATGTAAAAAAGGTGAACACCGGACGCTCTCTCCACCCATCCAGTTCCTTATGTACTTACCTCTGGGGTCACCGAGCGGTCAGCACCCCCCCACAGGGATTTGAAATACCCGCTCTTCTCCGTACAGTACAGATCGATTCCCTGTGACATAAAAGTTTGTATGGCTGAAATCGCATCGCACAGACCTAGCATGTGATGTGCACAGCAATGCGGTGCACATCACATGCGATATCTGGCATCGCACTAGTGTGAACCGGGCCTTAAAGCGCTTTGGAAGCGCTGCCCATTCATTGCAAAAGGCAGGGCATTTTGGGAGCGCTAAATACAGCGCTCCCAACCTGCCCCAAAGAAGCGGCTTGCAGGACTTTTCACAACGTCACGCAAGAGCACCACCCTAGTGTTAAAAGACACACTGCAATGAATGGGAGGCGGTTTTCAGGCGCTTTGCGGGGGGCTATTCCTAGCACTAAAGTGCCTAAAAACCACCCCAGTGTTAAAAGGAGTCTTACAGTTTTTCTGGGGCGCGGATCTGATCTCACACACTGCACAACCTAGATCAGGGAGCCAAGTGTAATCTGAGACCTGAGTGGAGGGAAAAGACACATCCTCTTTTACACAGTCTCATAGGGAAACATGCACAGCCGAGGCTGTGTGCTGGAAGCGGGCAGGGCAGGCTCTTGGGATTGTCTGGTGTCATCATAGACCAGTGATGGCCAACGATGGCACCCCAGATGTTTTGGAACTACATTTCCTATGATGTTCATGGACTCTGCAGTGTAGTTTAGCATCATGGAAAAAGTAGTTTCAAAACATTTGGGGTGCCAAGGTCCGCCATCTCTGTCATAGACTGTCAGGAGGGACTTATTCAGATGGCAGAGGGAAGAAAGAAAGGCCAGAAACCACACCTAATGCTTTGAGTTGAGGTTGGTACACAATACAGAATAATATGCTTTGTTCATTTTTCATTTCAGGAGGTTTACAACCACTCTAATCCTGACAATTCCTCATTTACCGAGCCCTGCCATAGTATTCACCCTCTTTTGTCTGATTCCTTCATTTTTAACTGAATAACAACTCCTACACTAAAATGCTGCTCAATGCGATCTAAATATTTCACAGCACAAAATCAGAATAAGCTAAATGGGACACCTTTATGTTGGAGAAAAAAAAATAAATAAATAAATATGGAAAAATGTTCTGTTTAAAAAAAAAAAATAAAAACCCACGCTTTAATATTTTTCAGAAGTGCCTTATGCAGGAACAACATGCTTTAATTTAGAAAAAAAAAAAAATTTCTCTCTCTCTCTATAGATATAGATATAGAGAGAGATTTTTTTTTTTTTATTATTATTAAATTATCTAGACTGCTTTTTGCAATATATGTTTTATATATATTTATTTTTTTTTTTTTTACAAAAGATGAACTTAAAAGGGACGCCTGCCTTTACATAAATATGAACTTTAAGCAGCATCCCAGTCTTAGTCCGTAGGGTTCAATATTGAGTTGGCCCACCCTTTACACCTATAACAGCTTCAACTCTTCTGGGAAGGCCGTCCACAAGGTTTAGGAGTGTGTCTATGGGAATGTTTGACCATTCTTCCAGAAGCACATTTGTGAGGTCAGGCACCGATGTTGGACAAGAAGGCCTGGTTCTATCCAGGTTGAGGTCAAGACTCTGTGCAGGCCAGCCAAGTTCCTCCACCGCAAACTCGCTCATCCATGTCTTTATGGACCTTGCTTTGTGCACTGGTCCAAATCATTTCGTGGAGGGGGGATTATGGTGTGGGGGTTGTTTTTCAGGGGTTGGGCTTGGTCCCTTAGTTCCAGTGAAGGGAACTCAAGGTGTCAGCATACCAAGACATTTTGGACAATTTCATGCTCCAAACTTTGTGGGAACGGTTTGGGGATGGTCCCTTCCTGTTCCAACATGACTGTGCACCAGGGGCTGCAAGAACTGGTCAATGTATTGTGAAAAAGAGCTGGTTATGCTATACCAGGTGGTTATAACTTGAAACTTGAAATTGAAAACTCTACCCAAGTTGAAATAATCTAGATCTCTCCTAATTTTTCACAATTTTATTCCGAGAAGTAAATCTTCATATTTTTTAGTGCGTCTTAAGGGTATTCAACCACGAAATGGGGAAACTGTGTCATCAGGTGGGATATGTTGGAGCCGATTTGTTGGGTGAAAAAAAATTACACCAAGCCCACAACTGGCAACTCGTTTTTACATCACTAAAGTTGCCACCACCCTAGGTGGATCAACAACATCCCCAAGAGTCAGTTCTGCCAGTTACGCAGGAACTGTACCAGGGAATCTGACTATATAGAACAAGGGGCTCTCCTAAAACAAACATTTATTGAGAAAGACTTCCCAGAAATACTCATGGATGAAGCTTTTAATTTCTACCCATCTGATCACCCAGTGATGTCCAAAGATACAAACAATTCCAATGCACAACCGGTCAGGTTTGTTACCCATCCAAGAAATGGAACGTATATTGAGCAAACATTGGTCCATTCTTCTTGAGGACTCACATTTGCAACCTACCATTCCTACCAAACCCAAGTTTTCTTACAGAAAAGCTAGAGACGTCAAAAACTCAGTGGCCCCCAGCAAGTACAAATCTCACTCCACTTCCCCCACACAAACACTATGCCTCATTCCCCTAGTGGGCATGTATCAGTGTCATAAGGCACTATGTCTTGCATGTAAACATGTAACCCATGGCCAAAAGGGTTTTAAGGTCAAAAAGGTAAAACCTATCAAATCCCAAGTTTTTTTTTTAATTGTTCCACAGAATTTGTGGTATATTGCCTCACATGTCCCTGTGGTCTACATTATGTTGGCAGAACCATCCGAAATTTGAAGAAGAGATTTGGGGAGCACGGTCGTTTTGTAGAGGGAGGAGAAGATAAACAGTGTGCCCTGACATTTTTTTTTAAAAACATCATGACAAATCCTCTACAGGCCTCAGGGTGTGGGTTATAGAGTTCATTCCCAGCACATTTCCACTGGCGGAGCGTTTCAAACGTCTGTCAGAGAAACATTTTGGATTTATACCTTGGATTCTCTCACACCTGGAGGCCTTAATGAGGAAATAGAGGTCAACAGTCTGATCTGATCCGGTATCTGGTCAAATTCTCTATTGCACTTTGCTTTAGATCTTTTTAAACATCCCCCTAATTTATCTGCCCCCCCCCCTTTCTTTGTGCATATGTATATACATGTGTATACTTTTATACATTTTTACATATTTTTTACTTTTTTATATGATCAGTTGACAATAGTTTAACGTGTATGTGTATAAATATATATTTTCTATTTTATTACTACAAATAACATTCATCATGACTGCGCCAAAATAACTAAATTTAGCATGTTTTTCATTCAGGATTTATTCGTTCATTGTTCATTTTAAGAGATTGGACCCCAAGGGTCTTCACCAACTAAAGCACCCACATAGCATAAATCATTTAGTATAATGTTACAACCATCTCATGTTCCACACTACATGAAACATTATAATAAGTTTAATATATTAACTAAAAAACAAACACTAATTTGAATTTTAATTAGTGTAAAGAGGCTCACCAGTATATACTCCATCTATACAATCATAACAGTTGTCTATATTATATTTTTGTTTGGTTTTAACCATTTTGATTATTTTTATTTTGATGTTTATCATAAATGTTTTTCTCCTACATTATTATATACAATTTTTTTCATTAAATTGCATCCATTTTTATTTCATCCATTTATTGTCTTATATCCCCCCTTATTGAAGATTGTGCCAGGTAACCATAGGCGTGCGCAAGGGGTGTGCCAGGTGTGCCTGGGCACACCCTAATCCTGGAGTTGGCAACCCATCAATTGTGGGCAGGTGAAAGGTAAGCCTCGATCTTTACTTTCCGACCCCAGAACATGGACAGGATAGGCGGCTGGAGTGGAAATTAAGGGACCGATCTGTATTTTTTTCTGCAGCAGCCGAAAGTAGGCTTCTCCTCCTCTTCCTCTCTCCGATATTCAGCTGCCATGGGAGGAAAATACAGGGGATTGGTAACAATGTATGCCACCCCTCTTGTCCCAGTTTCTTTTCTTTCTGCTGCCCAGGTCCCCCGATGTGCTGCACCTGCTCCCCACCCCCCATTGTTTTAGGATGACGAGTGGGAAAGAGGCCGGTTAATGTGTCTCAAAGGCATATGTGTTGGAATTTTGAGGTGCACACCCTAATACAATAGGCTGCGCACACCTATGCAGGTAACTATATGGTTTTTAATCTGTTAACACAGTCCCAGATAACATCCACCACGATATATGCAAGCTCCACCCAAAGCAATTGTATTGTATTCGTTTTCTAAGCCGCGGGACTCTAAGACCCAGCAGCAGCAGCTATACTGATTATAAGCCCTCATCCAAAATGGCATCGGCTAGGCCTGAAGGAGGGCATGCTCCACAAACTCGTCACCTTTCTCATTACCGCGTCCCGGAAGTGACATCATCTGCTCCCTGTGCGTTCCAGGAAGAGTCAGCAACCACCGGCGCGGTCCTTCCGAGTGCCACACCCCAGAAACCATCCTGATGCACAAGCTCCATGGACACTATTGCACTTTTATGCTCAATGCCTTTTGACAATTTATCTTTGGGGAGTACCTGTATCCATATATGTAACATATAACCTTACCCGCTACACTTAGATTGGCGCCCGTGCTTTCTCCTCATTTGTTCCAGAGCTGCTTCTTGCTTATCGTTGGGCTGCCTTTCAAGGTACATGTGTATTATGGCCTTATTAGAAGCCACTCTTATAAAAAATAAAAAAAATGTAATTGTCTTAATCTTATATGGTTTAATTTAACCCTGTGGGCTGACACCAGGCTTGTTGCAAGCGCCAATTTGTCCATGTGTGTACAACCACTTTTAAAAAGGTAGCCTTGTATCAGTGTCACTTTATTTCAGTTGGTTTTATTTAGCTATCTGGCTGAAGTTTCCTTTTCCTTTTTTGCTTCTTTTAGGACAGGTCCACTTCAAAACAGCATGAACCATACTCACCCAGCCCGCTCTAAGACCATAAATCAAACATCTGTCTGCCCATGTGTTCCATTAAATAAATTGAAGAGTGCGATAAGAAGATTACACTTTCACCCTGCGGTGAGTGTGGGAGGGGTTGGCCGTGCCAGCTCCAGACTTCTGAATGAAGATGGCACATCAACAGGCACAATATGCCCAGGAGTGGGTGCGCTCTACGTGCAGCCATCGCACATGGTCGCTGAATCCCACACTCTTCCTTCCAGCCGTATGCTCCTGGCATGTCCTGACAAGGCAGACGGGAAGAGGACAAATGCGCTCGGCGATGAGGCCAGCTTGCGCAATCATCCAGCCCTCGTGTGCGCGCCCCCCCCCCCCTTTTCCCATTTGGAGGTTGGAAAGCTGCGAATCCCACACAGAGCCCATTTACCGCACGGCAGGCGCTCGTCTCGCAAATGGGAACTTTCCGTTTCTGCAAGACGATGATGATCGCTTCGCGCCGATCAATATTTAATAGTGCTATAAGATATTCATCATACTCGCAAACGTTCCATGCTTGAAAGACACTGCCGAGGTCTATGAAGACCCTTCGGTTAGCGGACGGCATACAGGGTTATGACATTGTGTAACAGGCTTGCAGCAGATCAAAGAGTATTAAAGGGACTCTGCTGCATATTTGTGGTTTCCAAACATTTTAAAGAGGAACTTCATCCCCATTTTATTGTTTTTAAATTATTTTTAATCCCCTTTTACCTTGTTTGGTGGTTTATCACGCCTGGCAAATTAAGCGGTAAGGCACCACTTGGTCCTGCACCTACATCTTCCTCTCAGACTCCATCGGAAGTGCGCCAACTCTTCCCGGACCCCTGATGATGTACAGGTGCAGTGGCACTACAAGAACTTAGAGACAGCCAGGCCATTGATAAACATACTCCGATGCCCAGCAAATCCTCTGAGCCATCATTAAGGAGTAAGTGGTCTCTTCCTGGACCCCTGGTGATATGCATGCCCCTGATAACACACTTGATGCCCATCTTTCTCTTAGACCTCTGTAGGAGCCAGCTGTCTGTCTGGACCCCTGACAACATGAATGCCCGATAACATGTCGATTGCCCATCTTCCTCTTAGAAGTCATCATCAGGAGCCGGCTGTCTCTTCCCAGACCCCCGATGACATGTATGCCTTCGATAGCATGCCTGATGCCGATCTTCCTCTTAAACATCAGGAGCTGGCTGTTTCTTCCTGAACCCCTGATGATTTATACCCCTGCTGATAACATGCCTGACGCCCATCTTCCTCTTAGAAGTCATCATCAGGAGCCGGCTGTCTCTTCCTGGACCTCTGATGACATGTATGCCCCTGCTAACCACACCCAAACCCTCAACATCCTCTTAGACATCATAAGGAGCCATCTGTCTCTTCCTGGACCCCTGATGATGTATGCCCCCGATAAAGATGCCTGATGAGGATTTTCCTCTAAGAAGTCATCAGGAGCCGGCTGTTTCTTCCTGGACCCTCGATGACCTACATGCTCAGCAGTGCTACAAGAACTTGGAAGAGACAGCAAGACTTCTGATAAACATACTCTGATGCCCAGTAAAACCTTTGAGCCATCATTAGGGAGGTAGCTGTCTCTTCCTGGACCCCTGATGAGGTGTATGCCCCTGATAAACACGCCTGGTGCCCATCTTCGTCTTAGAAATTAGGAGGCGGCAGTCTCTTCCTGGACCCCTGAAGGCATACATGCGCAGTGGCACTACAAGAACTTGGATGAGACAGCCAGGCCCCTGATAAAAAATTACTCAGATGCCCAGCAAGTCCCCTGATCCATCATTAGGGGTCCAGAAAGAGGCAGCTGCCTCCTGATGACTTCTAAGAGGAAGATAGGTGTCAAGTGTGTTATCAGCGGCATACATATAATCAGGGTTCCAGGCATAGAAAGCCGGCTCATGATGATGTTTAAAAGGAAGATGGGCGTCGGACGTGTTATCATGGGTCCAGGAAGAGTCAGCCAGCTCCTGATACCACGACCAACGCCCATCTTCCTTTTAGACATGAGCCAGCTTTCTATGCCCTGAACCCTGATGACGTGTATGCCCCTGATAACACGCCTGACACCTATCTTCCTCTTAGAAGTCATCAGGAGGCAGCTGCCTCTTCCTGGACCCCTGATGACGTGCATGCACAGTGGCGCTACAAGAACTTGACAGCCAGGCCCCTGATAAAAATACTCAGATGCCCGGTAAAACCTTTGATGCATAGATAGAAACCAGCTGTCTCTTCCTGGACCCCTGATGATGTGTATGAACCTGATAACACCCCTGACACCTATCTTCCTCTAAGACATCATCTGGGGCCAGCTGTCTCTTCTTGGACCTCTGATGACACATATGCCCCGGATAACACACCCAATGTTATTCTAACTAGGTGAGAAATCTAGAAATGTGGGGAAACTTCTCTTATGCAATAAAGAGCTGCCTGCTCGCAATTTTTAAAAATGTTAGATTTAGGGCCCCTTCACACTCCCCGCATGCCAAACGCTCCGTTTTAGTGTGTGGGCATTTCGGCGCTACATTTGTTTTCTTTATAAGAAGTGCTTAAAGCGACAGCTGCGCTACTGTGCAGTGACATGTGGTGCCTCCCTGCGCGCTGCAGTAAAACGCAGCACGTCTGCATTTTACGGTTGCACCCTGCACCTCCAGGCTGCAGTTGCAGTGCAAACAGGTCACACAAAAAGCTATTTTTTTTTTATATATTCTGTGCCCCTAGTGGTCACTGGCGTTTATCTAGTGTGGAAAAACACCAACCAATGCACTATGTGCAAATGAGCCCTGAGTTCTGATTTGAAGTGTATTTAAAACTACATGTCCATCCACAACTACCCTGTGTACCAGGTGATAACACTGAAGTTCACTGTCACTAGACTGTCCAGATTCACATTTGAAATGAATAAGTGAAATATAAGAATAATAATAAAAAAAAAAAAAAAAAAAAAAAAAATGTATAATATATATATATATATATATATATATATATATATATATATATTAAAATATTAATAACAAAATAATTATAATAATTATTTACTACATTTTCAACTTTTGGTTTGGCAATAGGCCTGGTAAAGGCTGCTAAGACAAGATTAATTTGTCACACAGTCTCCCTTTTAGACCAAGTCTGAGCATAACTTACTAATAGACTTCCACTGAAATAAACAGTAAGACCCCTTTTTCACACTAAGGCAGTTTTCAAGCGTTTGAAATAGCGCCTGTAAAGCACCTGAAAACTGCCTCCCATTCATTGCGATGGGTGCTTTCACAATGGGGCGGTGAGTTTTCGTGACGTTAGAAAAAGTCCTGCAAGCAGCATCTTTGGGAGCGCTGTACAGTGGAACCTCGGATTGCGACTAACCTGCGGTTTACAAGCGTTTCGTAATACTAGTTTTTTTTTTTTTTTTTAAATTCCGACTCGCTTTGCGAGCGTTGTCACGCAAGACTAGCAGGATTCAAGCCTCTCGAGTGTGCAGTACCACATTTGGCCAGAGGTACGGGGGCGCCGCTGACACTCGTAAACACTCCGTTCCCGAGCGTCTGAGCGTCACCGAGTGGTCTCCGATGCCCCCCGCACCTCTGGCCACTGCATAGACCAGCAGTGAAACGAATTATCTGAGTTTCCATTATTTCCTATGGGGAAACTCGCTTTGATATATGAGTGCTTTGGATTACAAGCATTCTTCTGGAATTAAATTATGCTCGTAATCCAAGGCATTACTGTATTTAGCACTCCCAAAAACGCCCTGCCCATTGCAATAAATGGGCAGCGCTTCCGAAGTGCCTGAAAAGCGATTCGGAAGCGTCGCTACACGGGAGTCCCCTTTATTGGGGTTAAAAGTGCCCCGCTAGCGGCCGAAAAGCGCCGCTTACAGTGGTAAAGCGCCGCTAAAACGAGTGCCGCTTTACCGCAAGCGCACAGAAGGCCCCAGTGTGAAAAGGGTCTAAAGCACAATCATTATAAGGCACTACCAAAGCAGGAAGCACAAGCGGCACATTTCACAAACCAATATGGCTTCCCCTATGTACACATTATACAATAAAATATTTTTAAAATATTAAGTCATTATAGATATACTGTATAATGTAGCAGGAAATGAGGCCTGGCTGAGGCACAGAGCCGCTCCTGTGTAATCATGATAGTGAACGCCAATGCAGTTTGATTAAACGCCAAACTCCTCCCACCGCCAACTACCAAGATAAAGAACAAGGCTGCGAGGAACTTTAATGTAATAATTGCAGGTCACAAGCAAAACATTCTCTGTGAATCTAACCTAAAATTAGGTAAATATCCCGGGGATTGTTTATTGCTTCCTTTAAGTGCACCTTGTTCCAAAATTACCCTAAAGAGATCCTGTCACCAACTTAAAAATATTGCGAGTGAAAGCACAGAAAATAAAATGTCAAATGCTTACCTGAATCGTCTTTTTCAGCTCCACAAATTATTTTGTAATAAAATGGTTCTAAAAGTCAATGCATTCTTTGCATTAAAAAGTTTTAAAAAAAAGTCCCACTACCTGTTGTGCCCCCCCCCCACAAAATTGACCCGACTCCTCTCACCGCTCCACCACTGTCCCATTTGCAGCGCCGCTGCGCACTTCCTGGTCTCACAGGAGACAATGAAAATAGCGGGAGTCATAGGCTGCTGTCTGTCAAATTCTGTGAGGGGGATGTGGCCAAGCCTGTGCTGTGTAGGTCTATGGACGCGCACAGCCCAGCTCAGAGGTACACCTGTACTGTGCATGGCTTGCTGTGGGGGCACCTGTAGGAAGAAGGGCGGGGGATGGTTAAAGAGGAGGTAGGGGACAGCTCTGTGCAATACCATTACACAGAGCAGGTAGGTATACCATCGGTTTTATTTTAACTAAAAAAAAATAAAAAAATAAAAAGGGAGCATCATAATAATATTGCTTATAATTGCAATGTACCTCTGAACTTAGTAGAAAATTTGTCTACTTTGGGAAAATCACTCTCCCAACCCAGACTAATACCGGCCTGTGCTGACCCAGATCCTTCACCCCTCCCCTCATAACCTTTCATGTAGCTATTGGAGGATGAACCAATGGGGATACCATAAAGACCTTTGGTACATTTTGTGCAGCCCTTGGGGCACCTGCAGACACTAATCGGGGTTTCCCTTTTGCCCTGTTATAGTAGTCTCTTGCAATTGGTCCCCAGTCTCTGACCGGCTCCTGCATCCTGTCCCCAGTCTCTGACCGGCTCCTGCATCCTGTCCCCAGTCTCTGACCGGCTCCTGCATCCTGTCCCTGCATCCTGTCCCCAGTCTCTGACCAGCGCCTGCATCCTGTCCCCAGTCTCTGACCAGCACCTGCATCCTGTCCCCAGTCTCTGACCAGCACCTGCATCCTGTCCCCAATCCCTGCATCCTGTCCACAGTCTCTGACCAGCGCCTGCATCCTGTCCACAGTCTCTGACCAGCGCCTGCATCCTGTCCACAGTCTCTGACCAGCGCCTGCATCCTGTCCACAGTCTCTGACCAGCGCCTGCATCCTGTCCACAGTCTCTGACCAGCTCCTGCATCCTGTCCACAGTCTCTGACCAGCGCCTGCATCCTGTCCACAGTCTGACCAGCTCCTGCATCCTGTCCACAGTCTCTGACCAGCTCCTGCATCCTGTCCACAGTCTCTGACCAGCGCCTGCATCCTGTCCACAGTCTCTGACCAGCGCCTGCATCCTGTCCACAGTCTCTGACCAGCGCCTGCATCCTGTCCCCAGTCTCTGACCAGCGCCTGCATCATTGTCTACAGTCTCTGACCAGCACCTGCATCATGTCTACAGTATGTCTATAGTCCCTGATCATCTCCTGTATTATGTACACAGTTTTGGACCAGCTCTTGTATCATGTCCCCAGTGTCTGATCATCTCTTGAATCAGCTGTACACTCTCTGGCCATCTCTTGTATTAGGTACACATTTTTGGACCATCTCTTGTATCATGTTCATAGTCCGACTATATTCTGTTGTGTCTGCCGTCTCTGACACTGAATTATATGTGCAGCCTACTGGTGAGGTCAGAGGCCCCCCAATTTCAAGAAAAGTTGATCACTGCTATAGTGTATCCCCCTCTTATTCTACGTGAGCTGCTAACATCACATCCAAGATGGCGGTACCCAGCAGCAATCTCAAGACTTCTAAAGGTCTACAATTTCCCTTCTTACTTCCTGCTGTGTCTGCTGAACAGAAAGAGGATAATTCTACTCAACAGGACACAGAAGGCAAGAGACAACCTGAGTGCTGTTTTACCCATTTCATGTCTAATGAAGGTCATTACCGGGACAGAAGTGAGGAATATGACCCGATTTCCCCATCCACACATTCAATATGGCTATGGGAATCCTTCCCATTGAGTTATTGTATTCTCACAGTTCGAAGTCTTCCCCGCCTCACGAATACAATGATCAGTGCTGCTGGCTATAGCCGGCGGCACTGATCGATCGGGAAAACCCCAATTGGCTGGTTGCACAGAAGTCGATCGGTAGCAACCAACCTGCCCATACATGACCACGAATCGGCTGATCCCTACTGAACCAGCCGAATTTCAACTCATGTATGGTCGCCTTAACAGGGCCCCGGGGAGTCCACTCCACTCACAAAAGACAAAAATACATTTTGGCTGGACATAAAACGTTAATGCACATTGATAAATGTATTAAGTTGATTTCTTCTACCTATATATCGAACTATGTAAGATGAACTTGATGGAAAAAAGGACACAGTCTCCTTAATATCAAAAAAAAAAAAAAAAAAAGATTTGAAGTTAGTTGACTGGCTTTGCAGAACGTCGACCATAAACCTTGCCTGTAGCATAGAAGCGAACCTGGCACCCCTCCAACCATCACTACAAACACGCTCGACATCCGTCATTAAAAGGCCAACGTGCTAATCAATAGGTTAAAAAGGAAAATGTACTAACTGTAATAGAGAGGATTCTCAGGAGAAGGCTCGGGGTTAATGGAATGAAATTGTGGAGTAAAATAAGGTGATCTGGAGTTATAGGTCAAGGAGATGGTGGATAGAAACACACCTCTATGTTAAAGGAAACACGTTTGTTGTGAAGAGACACATAGGCTGCCATTGTGGAGGTCTCCTTCTGCACAATCTCTGCTTCCTGGCTGTTAAACTGATCCAGTGGCTTCAGCATCTTCTGAGTTTTTTTAATCTAATCTGAAGTTCTGTAGGCTTGTTTCAGGTCAGTGCCCCAAACGTGCTAGAAAAAGTCACGCAATCTAGAATATTTTATAACCGTGACCCTTTGATCAGTTTAAAATGGTTACATGGTCAGCTGCATGTAAGCAGATGCCTACAAGGGGAATGTTTTAGCTTAGACTGCCCAGGTTAGGGAAGGGTTAAAGCTGTGGGATGCCGATTTCCTGGGCTTTTTGGGTCCTTGCCTTCCTTTCCCCCAATTATATAGACCGGAAGGGAAGTCATCAGCCATGGACACTATTAATTATGGACTCACACCTTTACAGGTATGATTAAGCTCTGAGGGGTGAAGCGAAACGCGTTGGAGGCGTGGGCTGGTTGGAGTCCAGGCTAGGTTGTCACTCATCCAAAATCGTAGCACTATATGGACGTACGGAGTTAGGGATCACTTCCCTCTTCTTTCTTGACCTTTACAGGTATGCCTGGGCAGCCACAGAATATTTAGGAGTTGGACTGTGTTGCACTTTATGTAGTAATGTTTCCAAGCATTACAGTAAAACATTGTTAACCGTTGCAAGCCTGGTTGGTCAAAGGGGTACATGGTAGTACATGGCGTATCAGAGGAACACGGCCAGTAAAGTACACTCAGGGTTTGAAAGCAAGGCCAATAAGAGCGGTCAATACAGCATAAAAGTTGAAGGAAGCCACAGGTAACCCAGAACTGGTGGGATTGTGTAGCAGCCAATCAAAGCGTGGTACCTGGCATAGGTGGCAGGTCCTCCAGTAGTGAGGTGAGTGTTCTGGCTCCCCTCCCTAGTGATCAGTTCCCCCAAAAGCAACTGGGACAAAACCCATGGTATGAAGACCCCATATACCATGCTGTATGGGACAGGAGAGTGGAATGAGTTACGTGCACACATAAAGGTCCCCACTAGGTACATGGCGGGACCCCATTCTGTCACTGGGAGGTGGCAGGGATATGCTGGACTGGTGGAGAGGGCATGAGTTCAGCAGTGAGGAAGGTGTATAGTGCCATAGGACGGCATACTTCACGGGGGGGGGGGACTCTGTATGTTACACAGCTGCACACAGTGTATGGCTCAATTCTAAGCCAGGATTCCGCTATAGTGAACTTTCACATGGCCCTGACTAGTCGTGGGCATTGATGAGCTCATATACGAAGGGCACCTTTCACAAGTCAACTATTCTTGCCTTCTAGATCACAATCACATACCATGTCTCGAGTGCCCCAGGATGCCCAGCTACTCTCATACAACTCCTGCCTACAGCAAAGGGCTAGCCTACTTCCAACCATCAGCCTCTTCCAGGACTAAGGCTGCCCCTGTGATGGGCAGTAGCAAATTGCTGCCCAGGCATGACCAGTGCATCCTGGAAAAAGGCGAGAAGTTCACATGCACCCCCATTCCCAGGAGGTACTGGATATGTTCTAAGGCTCCAGACAAATGGAGTGATGGGACAACGCAGCAAAAGGTACCAGTGGGTGGGAGAGCCCTTACAAGAGAACCTGTCATTTTGTGTATGTGTATATATATATATATATTATATATATATATATATATATATATATATATATATATATATATATATATATATATATATATATATATATATATATATATATATATATATATATATATATATATATATAATATTTTTTTATTGATCCTCCTAGCATTAACAAGTATACAATGTTCATTATGGATTTAGCAAATATATAAAATATCTTACTCAATATTTTCTTCCTCCTGGTGTGTTCGTTGCCATCATGATTGTGGGCACGTGAAGCCCAATTGATATCTCTTCCTGTATTAGCTTTGGAGAGGTGCATGCACCTCTCGATCTCGCGCATGCGCGATTCACTGGTGGTGTAGCGCCGTTTCTAAAAGTTGCCATAACAACAGGCAGCGACGGAGGAAGGTCCCGCCCCATTGTTATGGCAAGATAAAAACACATCTCGGTGCTGTGATCCGCCTGTCAGGAAATAAACGCGATTTTTGATCATAATACTGCTCACAGACTACTGGGAAATGTGGCGAAGGAGGAAGTGACGAGGAGCACTGCGGACCAGGAAGTGGCAGATTAGGAGGACTACATAGCAACAGGGCGATCATTGTAAGTATATAAAAAAATAAAAAATAAAAAAAAAAACTTCCTCCAAATGTTTTTTTTATAAGTTTAGAGGAGTCAGATTCTGAAAAAAAAAAATTCAGGGTGGAACTCCGCTCTTTAAAAGGCGATAACCTGCTAAGTAGTGAAGGTCTCTTTCCCCATGCCCAATTGTCACAAGCCATGTTTCAATCTCCGTTATCTCTTGTCAGCACTGGGTCACGTGTGTGGTCATTATTAATGCATTCATTGGTACCAAAATCAATTAAAGAGCTAATTTAATCAATTTGCTGAATCCCCGGAAGTCAGATCCTATAGATAGCACTACTTACGGAACTGAATCAATAGCAGCCATTACATCCTTGTATATCGAGGGGAAGTTGGGGGAAGATCGAGCGGTTGAAGCCTTTATATTAATTTCATAGGACTTCGTGTCATTGCTGCTAAAAGCACAAACATATCCGGGTTTAAAATAATCCTGTTTACACAGCAACTTGTTTATCTTCCTGGACCGAAGGAACAGATTTAAACCGAAATCAATTCCTCGCCGGCCCTTTGCCAGATGAAGACAAATTAGGCGGCTTGGTAAAGAGGGCGCTCGTCAGCTGGAAACAGGATTTTTTACAGGAGGAGCAGGTGCATTGACTCTGAGTGAAGACCATTAGGACGGGCGCTTGGAGTTCGAGGGATTTTCATTTATTAAATTTTATGTCCTGTTAAAGTGCACCTCTAACTAAATTGCTTATCTTTAGATTGGAATCTCCGTTGGGCTGAGTCCTTGTTGGGCAGATTTACCCCCTTCTTTTGTCCTGGTGGACCACTGTCACCAAGACAGGAAGAAAAAGAAGAATTCCTAAATGCAATGGCTGCTGCTAATGGAGAGATGCCAAGAAGAAATTTTGCAATGGGGACACCTCCCAACCCTCTAATGTTAAATGCAGGCGCTGAAACTCTTTAATTATGCATTCCAGAAGAACTTGTAGGTGTGGTGCACATGGTGTGGAGGCAATAGTTCACACAGGCAGGTGCAAAAGAGCAGTGGTTCTCAACCTTGTCCTCAAGTATCCCCAACAGGCCATGTTTGCAGGTTTTCCTTCATCTTGCACAGGCGCTTTAAATCAGAGTCAATGGCTTGGTATTTTGGACAGCTATCTTATCTAAGAGAAATTCCCAGAACATGGCCTTGTTGGGGGTACTTGAGGACAGGCTTGAGAATCACTGCAATAGAGGACTTGTAATGAAGTAATGCAGAAACCGTTCACAACAAACCCAGTGGGAAGGCTACCTAGACGGGTACTCTCACAGTTTCCAGCCATGTGGAAGAAGCAAATTCCAGCAGGACTGATAGCATCTGTTGAGAGGGGTCAGAATGGAGCCTGGCCTTCTAGTGCCCAATCGGGAAAGGGTCCAGAAGAGATGCGATCCTATGCTTTCCCGCCTCCTCAGGAACCTCTCCCTAACGCTACCATTGTCCCAAGGTATGCAGAATACCATCTCTGAATGCACAACTTATCAAACCTTGAAGCAGATGGGTTACAGTAGCAGAAGACCACACCGGGTGCCACTCCTGTGAGCTAAGAACAAGAATCTAAAGCCTCGTACACACGATCGGATTTTCCGCAGACAATGCGTCAGACTTTTGTCCAAAGGGCGTTGGCCAGGAATTTGTCTTGCATAGAAACGGCACACAATTGTCGGCCAACAAACACGAACGTAGCGACGTACTACGTGGCTTTTCAGCTCTTTAGCGGCTCCCTTTGGGCACCTTCTGCTAATGTTGCGTTTGGTGAGCATGAGCATCGATTCCGAGCTTGCGTGTTTGTACTTTGGACTTTTGTCTGACAGACTTGTGTACACACGATCGGAAAATCTGACAACAGACCGTTGTCCGCGGAAAATTTATAAGCCTGCCATCCAACATTTGTCCGCGGAAAATCCAACAATTGTCCGATGGAGCGTACAAACAGTCGGATTTTAAGCCAGATGTCTGTCAACACACAATTCCCGTCGGAAAATCTGATCGTGTGTACGATGGCTTAAGACCCAATACACACTATAATGGGGCGTACACACGGTCGGATTTTCTGGGAAGCTAGGTCCGACGTACTTGCCGCCAGACCAGACTTTCTGAACGGACAGACTTGCCTACACACGACCGGACTTTTCGGAATCCGGTCTTCCCGACGGACTTCCAGAATGAATGGACTTGCCCACACACGGACAAGTCCGTTCATTTTGAACGTGACTCGGGTACGACAGGACTAAAAAGGAAGTCAATCTCGCCGCTTTTATCGGCGAGATTGACACATTGCAAGCCCCGTCGCGGGCATCCCAGGCCCTTCGGTCTGGTATGGATTTTAAGGGGACCCCCTACGCCGAAAAAACGGCGTGGTGTCCCCCCCAAAATCCATACCAGACCCCGATCCGAGCACGCAGCCCGGCCGGTCAGGAAAGGGGGTGGGGACGAGCGAGCGCCCCCCCCCCCCCCCGAACCGTACCAGGCCGCATGCCCTCAACATGGGGGGGTGGGTGCTTTGGGGGAGGGGGAGCGCCCTGCGGGGCCCCCCTCCACAAAGCACCTTGTCCCCATGTTGATGAGGACAAGGGCCTCTTCCCGACAACCCTGGCCGTTGGTTGTCGGGGTCTGCTGGTGGGGGGCTTATCGGAATCCGGGAGCCCCCTTTAATAAGAGGGCCCCCAGATCCCAGCTCCCCACCCTATGTGAATGAGTATGGGGTACATGGTACCCCTACCCATTTACCTTGGAAAAGTGTCAATAATAAAAACACACTACACAGGTTTTTAAAGTAATTTATTAGACAGCCCTGGGGGGATCCTTTATCCGGCTTCGGGGGTCTTCTTCCGACTTCGGGGGTCCCTCCGGTTCCTCTTCTCCCGGCGTCCGGTTGGTTCTTCTCCGCTCTCTCTGGCCTCTTCTCCCGGTGTTCGACCTCTGCCGGCTCCTCCGCTATCTTCATGCTGCTCTTTTGCTAGCGGAGGCCCGGACTTCTGGCTTCTGGCTTCTTGGCTTCTTCCGATGTTGACACGACGGTCTCTCCCGCTGGAATGCTCTCTGAGCGCTCCAATGTGACTTATATAGGCGGAGACCCCGCCCCCTTATGCCGTCACAGTCCCTGGGCATGCTGGGACTGTGACGTTTTAGGGGGCGTGGTCAACATCACCACGCCCCCTAAAACGTCACAGTCCCAGCATGCCCAGGGACTGTGACGGCATAAGGGGGCAGGGTCTCCGCCTATATAAGTCACATCGGAGCGCTCAGAGAGCATTCCAGCCGGAGAGACCGTCGTGTCAACATCGGAAGAAGAGAAGAGGGAAGAAGGCCAGAAGCCAGAAGTCCGGGCCTCCGCTGGCAAAAGAGCGGCATGAAGACAGCGGAGGAGCCAGCAGAAGAACTGGAACACCGGGAGCAGAGGTTGAACACCGGGAGAAGAGGCCAGAGAGCGGAGAAGAACCAACCGGACGCCAGGAGAAGAGGAACTGGAGGGACCCCTGAAGTCGGAAGAAGACCCCCCCGAGCTGTCTAATAAATTACTTTAAAAATCTGTGTAGTGTGTTTTATTATTGACACTTTTTCCCCTAGGTAAATGGGTAGGGGTACCATGTACCCCATACTCATTCACATAGGGTGGGGGGCCGGGATCTGGGGGCCCTCTTATTAAAAGGGGGCTCCCGGATTCCGATAAGCCCCCCGCCCGCAGACCCAAACCACCAACGGCCAGGGTTGTCGGGAAGAGGCCTTTGTCCTCATCAACATGGGGACAAGGTGCTTTGTGGTGGGGGGGCCCCGCAGGGCGCCCCCCCCTTCAAAGCACCCACCCCCCCATGTTGAGGGCATGCGGCCTGGTACGGTTCAGGAGGGGGGGGGGGGGCGCTCGCTCATCCCCACCCCCTTTCCTGACGGGCCGGGCTGCGTGGTTTGGTATGGATTTTGGGGGGGACCCCACGCCGTTTTTTCGGAGTAGGGGGTTCCCCTTAAAATCCATACCAGACCTAAGGGCCTGGGATGCCCCGCACTCGCCGCAATAGGAAAATTGTTTATTCCTATTGCAGCGAGCGCGAGATGCAGTACCCTGCCCCTCCGTCGTATCTGGTCCGTCGGACCAGCATACAGACGAACGGGCTTTCCGTCTGGAATGGAATGGAGTTACGACGTAAAGTCCAGTGGAGTTACGACGTAAAGATTTGAAGCAGGCTTCAAATCTAAAAGTACGTCGGATTTCCGACCGAAATGGTCCGTCGGAAGTCCGATGCAGACCACACACAGTCGGATTGTCCACCAGATTTGGTCCGGCGGCGTCCGGACTTTTGTAGCCTAAAAGTCCAACCGTGTGTACGCCCCATTAGATTTTCTGCAGATTTTTGTCTTTAGATTTATCAAAACCATGTAGTGCAAGGGCCTGCCCGATTGCATACAAATTGAAACTCTTAAGGCTTGACCTCATATTATATGGTTTTGGTAAATCTAAAGACAAAAATCTGCAGAAAACCTAATAGTGTGTAGGGGGTCTAAGGCTACAATTCGCACAGGCTCCCCAAAATTAGACAACAGAAGATTGGAAAAACGTTGCCTGATCTGAGGAGTCTTGATTTCAGCTACGACATTCAGATGGTAGGGGCAGAATTTGGTGTAAACACAAGGAAGGGTGGATCCATGCTTTCATATCACCAGTTCAGGCTGGTGGTGGGGGTGTAATGGTGGGGGGGATATTTTCTTGGCACACTTTGGGCCCCTTAGTACCAATTGAGAATCGTTTAAACACCACGGCCTACCTGAGTATTGTTGCTGACCATGTCCATCCCTTTATGACTATAGTGTCCCCATCTTCTGATGGCTCCTTCCAGCAGGATAATACACCATGTCACAAAGCTCCAATCATCTCACCACTGGACAAGGAGGTCACTGTACTCCAATGACCTCCACACTCACCACAAAATAGACCACCAAGAATGAAGGCAGTTCTGAAGGCAAAAAAGGAGGTCCAACCCAGTACTAGCAAGTACCGGTGAGTGTACGCTACCTTCGGTAATGAAGCCACTGGACTGGCATTTTCAGAAAGGTTCAGAAAAAAAAAAAAAAAAAAGACAGCCAAGAGTTTCAAGGCTTCAACCTTCAGTTTTAGCTGGAAGTGAACGGCTTACTGTAAATGCTGGAAATATGCTGACCCCGCACAGTGGACAGAAGACTTACCTATAATATATATTACAGAACAGCTAGCAATCCGAAAAGAAACGACACCGCATATATCTAACCATAACTACCTAATTCTACCCTTTCCCTGTCCGATGAACGTAAAAATATCTGAGCGAGGCGGAGAAGGATAAGCACCAAGGGCATCTTTTCTACAAAAGGGATAAAAATGGATTTTGAATGCCGAGTAAAAATAAATCCCCGGCTATCTGCACCCCGGCCTGCCGCTGAATGCGGATTTAATGGTTTTTCACTGCAAGACAGGAGATGTATAAAAATAGCACATGGCGTTCTGCGAGCAGCGAGCCAGGCTATGGAGGAGAAGTGCAGAGAGGGAGGACGCTGCCGAGTGACAGATCAGGGGCACAGAGAAACGGTGACCTGCTCGCTGGAAATCTAGCACAAGGCTGAGCAGCAAAAAGGACACACATTCCAAGGTTGTTCTGTCTTATCACTAGAACATTCCTTGAAAGTACAATCTTGTACCATAATAAACAATAAATCAAAGTATTTAGCAATGAAGGAAATCAATCGTCTTTTTATAGTTTATTCTAGATATGCTTATGAACGTGAGCCATAGATGAAGATAATCCTATTAATGTTCTACAAGCCTTGGTTCGACTAATGGAATGTAAATATTGACGGTGTGGTCAAAAGTATCTGGTCACCCCATCCAAATGATTGATGTTAGAGGTTTCCATGGAAGGGTATGGTTATTAATACAACATAAAAAGACATTAGACTATTGTGTTCTTCCAACCTTTGGTGAAGGCCCTTTTCTGTTCCAGTATGACTGTGCCCTATGCACAAAGCTAGCACCATAAAGACATGGTTTAAACCAGGGGGTCTTCAAACTATGGCCCTCCAGTTGTTCAGGAACTAAAATTCCCATAATGCCTAGTCATGTCTGTGAATGTCAAGAGTTTTACAATGCCTCATGGGACGTGTAGTTCCGCAACAGCTGGAAGGCCGCAGTTTGAAGATCCCTGGTTCAAACAGTTTGAAGGCCACTCAAGTTCCGCCACACCAAAAAGAGTTTGGTGTGGTGCAACTTGAGTGGCCTTCAAAGTGTCCTGACCTCAACCCTAATGAACACCTTTGGTATGAACAGGAACGCTTAGCCCCGTTCCAAATCAGGCTTCAGCTTGTATAGGGGCAGTGTGAACATCAAGCTTTGACAAAGCATTTGCAGACCTTTCAAGCAAGCTTTTAAAAGTACCATTCAGCTCCAGTTTGTAAAATGTTGAAGACAGATCCCAATGGAAGTGCCGATTGCCACTTTACGCAAGCTGCTAGCAGGCTTCAACAGGCTTTCAACAAGCTTGAAGAAGAAGTGCTGAAACCTGCTAGCAGCTTGCATAAAGTGGCAATCAGCACTCCCATTAGGATCGGTGTTAAAAATTTACAAACGGGAGCTGAATGGTACTTTAAAAAAAACTTTCAACAATGCTCGCTGAAAACTCTGCAAATGCTTTGTCAAAGTTTGATATTCACACTATTCTTATACAAGCTGAAGTCCTCCCATCCAACATCAGTACCTGCCCTCACAGCCCACAGAGCCACTTTTGCATGCATGCTTCCGGCCGGTTTTATGGACGAGTACCCTTGCATCCACAGGAATGGAGAGCCCCAGTGGCAAAGCACTTCCCTTTAATCCACTCCTCCCCGTGAGTGACTGTTCAGACCTGGAACCCAGTCAGCCCCTAGAGTAGTGGTTGTCAATCGCCAAATCACGGCCTCCCTCCTACGGGCTTCCAGGCAACTGCAGATCCCCCACTTCGCACAGTGCATCTCAACCTTCTATAGTGAAACACAGTGCCCCCCCATCCTCATCACAGTGCCACTCAGCCCCCTGAAGTGCCTGCACCTCTAACATTGCCCACACACACCCCACATCCCCCAGTCCCTGCTGCACTTTTCAATCTCCCACAGTGCCCATGCAAAGTCCACTCAAATGTAATGCAGTTAGGAAATGCAGGGGGGTTTTCTAGGTTGATTGTTCTGTGGGGGGGGGGGGGGTAATGGGATAGGATGTACAGCAAGCCCATATTAGACGTGATGATCAGGTGTCCACAAAGCTTTGACTATATAGAGCAGCCATTGGCGGTCAGTGGGAAGAATGCCCCCTTCCATTGGCGGTCAGTGGGAAGAATGCCCCCTTCCATTGGCGGTCAGTGGGAAGAATGCCCCCCTCCACCGGCGGTCAGTGGGAAGAATGCCCCCCTCCACCGGCGGTCAGTGGGAAGAATGCCCCCCTCCACCGGCGGTCAGTGGGAAGAATGCCCCCTTCCATTGGCGGTCAGGGGGAAGAATGCCCCCTTCCATTGGCGGTCAGGGGGAAGAATGCCCCCTTCCATTGGCGGTCAGGGGGAAGAATGCCCCCTTCCATTGGCGGTCAGGGGGAAGAATGCCCCCTTCCATTGGCGGTCAGGGGGAAGAATGCCCCCTTCCATTGGCGGTCAGGGGGAAGAATGCCCCCTTCCATTGGCGGTCAGGGGGAAGAATGTCCCCAGTTACAGATAGCTAGAAAGATTACTGGTGTCAGTGGAAACTTATCTGAGAGGTAGAAATTACTCAAGGAACTCCTACCAACCTCTGGAGGAACCCTAGTTGGGAAGCCCTAAAGCCCCATACACACTATCAGATTTTCCTCTGAGTTTTTCCTTCAGATTTACCAAAACCATATAATATGAGGTCAAACCTTAGGAGTTTCAACGTGAATGCAATCAGGCAGGCCGTTGCACTACATGGTTTTGGTAAATCTGAAGGAAAAACTCAGCAGAAAATCTGATAGTGTGTACGGGGCTTAATATAGTGTATCCCTGCAAGGGTAAAGCCACATTTCCTCACCATGTATGTAGATTCTTCTACTGCTCAACAGAGCTGAACAGTGATTGTGCTTTACTCATCCTCTCTTAAAACAAGTGCATCAGCCAGATAGAAAACAAGTCTCTTTACATAATCGAATTTAACCGGAGGCGCAAAAAAGAATCTATAAATAGAACGCAATCATGAAGATACAAAACAACCAGAATGTAAAATACAGGAGGCACTTTGCTGTAATAAGGAAACGAAGAATGTCAGATGAGCGATTCTATACAGAAATCTTCCATGGTAGGATGGCCAAAGAGGCAGCTCTTCTGTCCCTATGGAATTGCTCACAGACGCAGCGAGAGGTCATCACGACGCTGGCTGGAACACGAATGAATCTCGAGCAATGGGAGTGACATTTTGCTGCCTCAGCTATCGAGACACATTCCGTAGGGACAGAGATCCCGCCACTGGTGAGGTAGAACCCTACCGTCTGACAGCAGCCTCAGGCATAAAATTTCAATCCTCCTTTCCTGATGATTGAATACCCTTCAAAGACGCCTGGTGCCATACCATACATTACAACAGAGGTCCCCGACTCCCGGGCTGAGGACCGGTACCAGTCCATGTCCTGTTAGGAGGCTCGATTTGTATGAAAACCCGAGAGCTGCCAGAGAACTTCACCACTCCGTTTCCCAGCTGCTGTAGGGGGCAGTGTGGAGCGCAATTCAGCACATCGCATGGCTCCATTTTTTTTTTTTGTACAAACTTCACTTGAAGTGTACAAAACATACGCTTCAATCATGGCAATATACAGCAGCGCGATACACTGCGGTGCTCTACACTGTCATGTGATTCGGTAGGTGCGCTGCGATAGTTCCTCTTTAAAGTGGAGTTCCACCCACTTTTACAACTCTTCAGCATCCCTCACTAAACTGTGCACTGTAAACGAATTGGATTTTTAAAAAAAAATTTTCTTAGCACCTACTGTATATCTGCTGTATTCATTTTTCACTTCCTCCTCCCTGGCCGTGGCCCATCGCATCATTTCCTGTTTGCAATGCCTTCTGGGAAGGGGCGGCAACTTCCTCTGACACTATGGTATGGTTTGCTATGGAAACCTGACCTGAAACCTATTACGCTGCTTGTGCTGCACTGAGCATGTGCGAGATCTGCAAGGATGAGATCCAGGAAGAAATACAGTCTGGCTTCAGATGCCCACACTTAAGATGGCCACGGCCTGTTGCAAGTTTATAAAATAACAAAATACCGCTATAAACTAACAAAACAGACCTTAGTTTACAGACTAACTTTACTAGAATTCATTAAGCTTGTGTATTTTTATTTAAAAAAAAAGTATAATTTCGGCTGGAACACCACTTTAACTCCTTGGTGCCAGCCGCACGCAAATATCCGACCTCTCGGCGGGTGAGCCTTAGCACCGAGCGGCTGCGTGTTTGCGTTCATAAGTGCAAATGCAGCTGTGCCAAAAGCGTGCGCGCGAGCCCGGGACAGTTACTGGTGGCTAATGGAAAGCTCACGATCGTTAGTTGCGATCGGGAGCTTTCTGATCATGTGACCACCATGACAGCCACTCATGGCAGTCACATGATCATAAACCCCGCCTCATAGCGTTTTAAACCCCCCGGGAGATTTACCCCTCCCCCTTCAAGTCCGGGCCATTTTTTGCGATACGGCAATGCATTACTTTAACACTTGCGCGGTCGTGCGACGCTGTACCCAAATAAAATTGATGTTCTTTTTCCCCACAAAATAGAGCTTTCTTTTGGTGGCATTTGATTACCTCTGCGGTAAAAAAACAACATAAAACAAAAGAGACCAACAATTTTGAAAAAAATATTTTTTTTTACTTTCTGCTATAACACACACATACATACACACATATATATATTTTAAAATCAAAGTATCTAATCCTGGGTATGTGGTTGCCGTGGACTTCATCACAGGACAAATATATAATATGGGAAATGGATAAATCTGTATCAGTGCCCATTCACACAACAAAAAAAGTCCTACAGATTTGTTTTCGTTATTAATCGCTTTTTGATGCTTTACAGCGCATATTTGTTGCGTTTTTCCAAAATGGGTTCAAGATGCTTTTTTACTTTTTTTTCATTCCACCATACTTGGATCTGGTGCATTTTTTTATGCTTTTTACCGTGTTCCAGTACAGTTCTGCGCAGGGAAAAAAAATAAAATAAACATTAAAAAAAAAAAAGCACTGCATGTGGTGTGCATGGGCCCTAAATTTAGGTTATAGCAGTGGCCCCTAAACTTCAGCCATTTGCTTGCGTTTTTCCAGCCCTAAGGGCCCAATTTGATCCACAGACACCACTGATGGGTTACAATTGCTCCCAATGAGACCAATGATGGTGCACAATCCCTTCCAAAGACACCAACGATGGGGCCCAATACCTCCACACTGACACCAACAATGGGGCCCAATACCTCCACACTGACACCAACAATGGGGCCCAATACCTCCCACTGACACCAACAATGGGGCCCAATACCTCCCACTGACACCAACAATGGGGCCCAATACCTCCCACTGACACCAACAATGGGGCCCAATACCTCCCACTGACACCAACAATGGGGCCCAATACCTCCCACTGACACCAACAATGGGGCCCAATACCTCCCACTGACACCAACAATGGGGCCCAATACCTCCCACTGACACCAACAATGGGGCCCAATACCTCCCACTGACACCAACAATGGGGCCCAATACCTCCCACTGACACCAACAATGGGGCCCAATACCTCCCACTGACACCAACAATGGGGCCCAATACCTCCCACTGACACCAACAATGGGGCCCAATACCTCCCACTGACACCAATTTCGGACAAATTTACTATGATTACCATGCTTATGGTGTGTTTTTTTTATAGGTCATGTGACTAAAAAACCACATGAAAAACGGGTGCATTGATGATGCGTTCTTGCCATTTGAACTGGGAGGTGCATTTCTTAAGTGCCCAAAAATGCACCAAGCTGGATTTTTAATACCACAATGGAAGCACAACGGACCAGTGTGAAGACATACATAGAATTTAAAGAGATACATTTTTCTTGAGCTTTTCTTGTGCTAAAGGTGCCAATAATGGCCGACAATAAATTCATAATCATTTAAATTGATACTAATCAAAAAGTCGAATATATAATACAAAAATAAATATTTTTTTAAACTGTCATTTTCAAGACCAACATTTTAATTTTGGTGCACCTCTAGGCACAATACCTCCCACTGGCCCCAACAATGGGGGCACAATACCTCCCCACTGGCCCCAACAATGGGGGCACAATACCTCCCCACTGGCCCCAACAATGGGGGCACAATACCTCCCCACTGGCCCCAACAATGGGGGCACAATACCTCCCCACTGGCCCCAACAATGGGGGCACAATACCTCCCCACTGGCCCCAACAATGGGGGCACAATACCTCCCCACTGGCCCCAACAATGGGGGCACAATACCTTCCCACTGGCCCCAACAATGGGGGCACAATACCTTCCCACTGGCCCCAACAATGGGGGCACAATACCTTCCCACTGGCCCCAACAATGGGGGCACAATACCTTCCCACTGGCCCCAACAATGGGGGCACAATACCTCCCCACTGGCCCCAACAATGGGGGCACAATACCTCCCCACTGGCCCCAACAATGGGGGCACAATACCTTCTCACTGGCCCCAACAATGGGGGCACAATACCTTCCCACTGGCCCCAACAATGGGGGCACAATACCTTCCCACTGGCCCCAACAATGGGGGCACAATACCTTCCCACTGGCCCCAACAATGGGGGCACAATACCTTCCCACTGGCCCCAACAATGGGGGCACAATACCTCCCCACTGGCCCCAACAATGGGGGCACAATACCTCCCCACTGGCCCCAACAATGGGGGCACAATACCTTCTCACTGGCCCCAACAATGGGGGCACAATACCTTCCCACTGGCCCCAACAATGGGGGCACAATACCTTCCCACTGGCCCCAACAATGGGGGCACAATACCTTCCCACTGGCCCCAACAATGGGGGCACAATACCTTCCCACTGGCCCCAACAATGGGGGCACAATACCTTCCCACTGGCCCCAACAATGGGGCATTGTTTTTCCCTACCGATGTTTGTACCTTTTCTAAGCCCGATGGCCAAAGTCCGAAAGGCAGTAAAACTGACCCTTTGCTTAGAAAGTTTTCCTGTTATAGTAAATGAGAATGCAGCATCGGAAGGTGAATTGCACAGCAATGGCTCGGATCATATACTCACCAAACACAAAGCAAAGTTCCTCTTTATGCGACTGCAGTCCTGTCCAGCCTGGCGCTCTGCGGCGAGGGCGGTAATTGGACAGTAGAGGCAGTGACACGGAACGCACCACAAGGTATTTTTTATTACTTCCTCCCGCAGCTTTCTCATCCATTTAGCTCGCAGGGAAACAAAGAACTTTTTTTCTTCTCCCTGCCGACCTCATGAAAGGCGTTCTCAATGACCGAGGTCGAGGCGGAACAGATAGGACAAGTGACAATAATTCTCTGCAGTTTGAGTTAAAAGTGATTGCAGCTGCAGAGGGATCTGGAAGACCTGTAATGAGGGCGCTGATGAACGGGGACGACGAAAATAGCACGCCAATTTGATTAAACCGGTTCGAGTGACGTCAGGCGGGAAACTTAATGGTTCTCAGAAGAAGGTGCTCGTGACGTAAACGAAGCCTCGCTTATCAAGAAAAATAAAGTGCGAGTGTTTCCTATTGAAAAGGTCTACATGGACACAGGACTCTAGGTATCCACAATCCCCCCCCCCCTCCTTTTCGGTGCCATTATCTGCACCTTTTTCTCTTATCGGCAAAAAGCCGATAACACCATTTTCGGCCGATGTGTTTGGGCGGCCGAAATTTCAGTGCATCTCCATCTACAAACTATGGGATATATTTATGGAATTTTTATTTACTAGTAATGGCAGCGATCAGAGACACTTTTTAGGGGAACAGTGACATTTTTACTGTGATCAGTGCTAAAAATATGCACCATCACTGTACTAATGACACGGGCTGGGAAGGGGTTAACAACAGAGGTGATCAAGGAGTAAACTGTGCGCCTGGCATGCGTTTTAGTGTGGCCAGACCTATAGATGCATGTGTGCTCGCGCCATTTTGTTAATTTTTTTTTTTTTTTAAGTTTTTTTTTTTTTATTTAATTTTATTGCTATCACAAGGGGGCTAATGCCCCCTTGTGATAGCTTGGGGCAGGTGACAGGTACTCTTTATGGAGACATTGTGGTCTTATTAGACCCCAATGTCTCCCCTGCCCTCTAAAACAACTAACCAAGCACAGATAATCTTGCTTACTTTGAATCTCGGTGAGCTTTGTGCATTTCTTGGAGATCTGTGCTGTAATCCAGCCTGAGGCTTCCTGTAATAAAGACCGCTCACTTGCTGATCTCTCTCCTTGTGCAGGGTGACTGGTCTTGCCCTCATCTCTTGTCTCCGCCCCCTCCTATAGTTTCCTGCAGGCAGCCTGTAATGGGTGGAGCTGCTGAGCCCCTCCCACAGCTCTGCTCTCTCTCCTTGTGCAGGGTGACTGGTTTTGTCTCCACCCCCTTAGTTTTTTTTGGCATGAAGCCTATAGTAGGTGGGGCCTGCTGGGTCCCTCCCACAGCTCTGCTCTGCCCAATGTACTGCACATTGATGAGGTTAATACCACTTTTACAAAATAATAACTGGGTTTGCAAAAACATTTGGTGCATTTTTTATTCCCTCAGAGTTCAGCTTTAATCTTTTTACAGGGACCATAGAAGGGCACGTGGTGCAGAAGGCGGGTCTTGGCATCACCTTTCGAAGATGCACTAAAATATTTATTGAAAAAACCAAGTTCATCTTCCCCAGGCTTCTGCTCTACAGCATTTGCTGAAAAATAGCACATGCTCTTTACTGGCTGTAAGTCCCAGAGTATGATTCACCTGAAATCAAATATCCTGCACAAGAAATGCTCCAAATCACATGACTGGAGGAGGTCACTGCCTCCCCAGCAGCATGCCAAATATTGGTGACCCAGATCCCCTTCCTAGGACATCACAGGGTGCACCAGAAGCCCCTCCCTCGCCAGCGTGTGTGCCACAATTTAGCTACTGAGTCTCTGGAGAAAAGGCAGCTAACGTGTTCCTAAGATACGGAGCCTGGAATTGGCCCAGAGTCTGATTTGTCATCTGTGAGAAGGCAGACATCCTACAGAAGCCCAGGAACAAAAAACACGTGAGCAGGGCGGGCCAACGTTGGAAAACCATCGCGCCGTCTCCGAGGAGAAAGGGGTTAACCTCATACAGTGAAGATTCCTGAACAATTATGCCGTTACTGCAGAAAATGGGAGATGACAGATGTTACAGCAAACATTCAAAGCCACACATTTAATTAGTAGGCATACCAAGGCATGCAAGAGCAGCTCCTTGTTTACCAAGCACCCATCTCTGCTGACCGGGCGAAAAGCACGCAAACGAAGGTCCTCCAGACGCCGCAGAACTATAAGGCCCAGAAGGCAATTCCTGCCTTTTCTGGTCTCTCAGATGCTGGAGGTCAGGCCTAAGAAAATGTAAAAAGTTAGAACAACCAAAATGATTATTTGGATCTTGGTGGACTCTGTTGGGGGGACGTCTCTGCTGAATTCCCAAATCTGCACACCAGGATGAGGATGCCCCACCATCTCTGTGCCGAGTTCTCACCTCTGCATACCTGTTGTGCCTATTATGATCAGCTCTCACCATGCCCATCTGCTGTGTCCATTATGAGGGGCTCCTATCATCTCTATACCAAGTCTCGGTCTGCACAACTGCTGTGCCCATTAGGAGGGGTTACCACCATCTTCGTGTGGAGTTTCCAAGGTCTGCACACCTGCAGTGCCCATGAGGGGTTTCTACAATGCCTAAGCGTAGTTCTTGCCCTCTGCCCATCTGCTGTGGTCCATTATAAGGGGCTCCCATCATCTCTATACCGAGTCCCGGGTCTGCACAACTGCTGTGCTCATTAGGAGGGGTTACCACCATCTTCGTGTTGCGTTTCCAAGGTCTGCACACCTGCAGTGCCCATGAGGGGTTCCTGCAATGCCCAAGCTTACTTCTTGGCTCTGTACATCTGCTGTGCCCATTATGAGGGGGCTCCCTTCATCCCTGTGCTGAGTTCTCAGCTCTGAACACCTGCTGTGCCCATTACGAGGCGCTCCAGCCTTACCTGTGTCGAGTTCCCAGCTCTGAACATCTGCTATGCCATTATGACTAGCTCACACCATCATTGTGCTGAGTTTCTAGGTCTACACATCTGCTTTGCCATTAGGAGGGGATCCCACCATCTGTATACTGAGCCCCAGGTCTAAAAACCTGCTGTGCCCATGAGGGTTCCTACCATCCCTGAGCTTCTCTGTTCCACACACCAGCTGTGCCCACACCGAGGGGCTCCCACCATACCCGTGTTGTTTCCAGCCCTGAAAACTTGCTGTGCCCATTATGAGGGGTTCCTAATATCCTTGCACTGAGTTAGCGGGTTTGTACACCTGGTGTGTCCATTAGGAATAGGGGCTCCCCCATCCCTAAGTCTAATTTCCAGCTCTGCACACCTTCTGTGCCCATTATAAGGGGTTCACACCATCCTTCTGCTGCATTCCTGGCTATGAACACATGCTGTGTTCATGAGTGGTTCCCACCATTCCTGAGCTGAGGTCCCACGTCTGCATACCTGTTGTATCCATTATGAGTGGTTCCCACCATCCCTGTTATTTCATTTTGTGGAAAGGCACAAAACTCCCGAATTAGCAAATCATGGCAGGGAGATCATACTGGTAGAGTAAACCATGACAAGTACATAAATATATCTGGGGCCAACTCACCAAGTTACACCTATGACTAAAATTCCACGGTTTAATGGACTGACCCTTGGCATAGCATAAGCAGGAAACCAACTGTTTATACCTAAAGATAAAATCTCGACTAAACAAACAGTCAAATTGCAAGAGTCATATGTATTCTTCCTTGAACCTTGATGTGCTTTGAGTATTTCTTCCAGCTCTGTGCAGTAATCCAGTGTGAGACTTCCTGTAATAAAGACCGCTCACTGCTGCTCTCCCTCCTTGTGCAGGGTGACTGGTCTCGTTTCCACCCCCCTCCTGTAGTAGGTGGAGCCAGCTGTGCCCCTCCCACAGTTCTGCTCTCTGCACGGTCTGTGCAATACAGCAACAATGTCACTGTTACTTTTAGTTATCACAGATGTTTATATAAGTGCCGACAACGTAAACATCATTTTATACTGTGCACTCACGTCAGTTCCTGCCTCAAGAGATCTAAGCTTCTCACCTCGCATAAATACGAATACAGACTTGGGCCAATTTATACAGGAGCCAAATTATCCTATCAACATTTCTTACTTGTGGGAAGAAAATGGAGGCAGACACAAGAAGATGCAAACTCTAAGACCCCTTTCAGACTGGGGCGCTTTTCAGGCGATTTAGCGCTAAAATTAGCACCTATCAAGCCACCCCAGTGTGAAAGCCCGGGTGCTATTAACCGTTTCTTCGGCTGCTAGCGGGGGTTAAAAGCACCGCTAGCGGCCGAAAAGTGCCGCTATAACAGCAGTAAAGCGCCACTAAAACTAGCGGTGCTTTACCGCTAGCGCCCCGCATCGCCCCAATGTGAAAGTGGTCAAAGCAGTTTCCCATTTGGGTTTCCAACTGCTGACCCCAATGTTGCAAGGCAAAGTGCAAAACACCGAGTCAATGTGGTGTCCACTCTTACATCCGGGTTTGTAGGAGTATTTGGTGCACAAAAAGAATTAAAAAAAAAAAAAAAAAAAGTAGTATGGATTTACTTTTTTATCTTTCCATCCCTCTGAGAAGTGCACCCCTTCTGTTAAAATCGAGGTAAACACCTGTGGGGAGGGACTATAGCCTCCTCTGAATTCTTACGCTGAAAATTTTGTCAGGATCCACCCCCTTTTCTTCTCCTGTTTGACAGATGTTGGCTCTGGGCTACCTGCTCACATCCTGAGATTCCCTCCTCACAGCACATAGATCAGATCAATTCTCTTACACACAGCCTCTATGTGCACACTGTGTAGCTGCCTGCTATGCTGCACAGCCGATATTATCTGGGAACTTCACAGGTCAGAACTGCAGCATAGCAGGCAGCTACACAGTGTGCAGATAGGGGCTGTGTCTGTAAGAGAATGGATCTGAACTGTGTGCATGCAAGGAGGAGGGCGAGAGGAGCTGTGCTGCCTGTGCTCAGACTGTGCAGTGCGGGGATGTGAGAAGGAGCTCAACAGGCACAGCATCCTCCCCAACACCTCCCCCTAGATCCAGCCAGGTCTGTACCTCTTATATATTTCCACTTTTATGCAGAGGAATAGCACAGTGCCTGAACTTGATTAGTGTTCAGGTATGTGCTTGTTCACTAAGCGCAGCTTACATCGCTTGGTAGAGGAGGTGGATTGCTGAAGTTGTACCCACCCCCTCTACAGTTTGAAGCAGTAAATGGACCATTACCAGGAACTACATGACAGATGAAGAGCCCCTGCTGGAAAAAACAAAAGGGAGGTGGAAAGAAAGAACAGCCAATTCAGGATTATGGTTTACAATATTTGTTATTTAGCCTATCCCGTACTTCTCCTTTAAATCCATTGTTGCTATTGAGGAATATTTTTGAATACAGATTTTTGCTCCCAGACTCAGCTTTAACGCCTGCAGCTTCACTTTAATACACACTAAAAATGTGTGGTTGTGACGCCCCAGAAAAGGGAGTGTGTATAGGATATGCCCATATCTCAGCTTAACCACCTGGCCGCTCCCAACATGGGGCATGCACAGATTTGCCTGCCCACTAAGGCACCAGAGCGGAACCTGTCAACACCCAACCCTGCACGGTGACACAACTCACTGCAACCAACTCCATCCTCATTATGCAACGAGGGAACAACGAGAGCAGATATATATATAAAAGACGGGGATAGACATAAAAAATCATTGCTAAACAGCCTTAAATAAGGAAGTGGTACAAAAAGCAAGGAAGGGTATGCTACATGAATGAACCCATACCAAGCAGACCACACCTCTGATCATTCGGCCAGCCTACCCAATCCTGTTGTGCAAGATTTTTTGCTAGATACAAAGCTGAACTCTAGGCAGGTAAAAAGGCCATAATTAAAACTCTGTCTTGTTTTGAATAACACATCACACTTTCTTTTCCCTTTCGTTTAACCCCCTCCTGATGGCTGCTGGGATCCAAAGCAGCTTCCTGATCACAGGACTGATTGGCTCACACAGTGGTCTTATGATGGGAGAACCCACCTCTCGCTGGCTCCCGGTCAGAAGACTTGAGCGCATACGTGTGGTAACTAGGAGTTGAACCCCACTTTTCCGGCTGACGGCATTTGTGTGCGTTACACCGTCAGGAAGAGTAACAATCCAAGCAGTGAAAGTACCTGAATTTAAAATTGGCATCAGCCTCTTGCAGTCCCTGTACAGCAGAGCTTATAGTGAGGGAGGAAGAACAACACAAGGCGCCAATCAGTTCACTGGAGGAAAGAGCAGAGCGTCCAATGAGCTAATCGGTGTGATGCTTCTCTTTTCATTGTCCAAACACAGGCTGGGGGTGGATCCATGACATACTGTGCTCAGAGGAAGCGGGATGACTGATGATGGCTGTCATTTAGCCCCGATGACTGAGGACATCTAGTGGTAGAAAATATGTACAACAGGGCACGATCCTTTTTTTCCACAGAAAGAAAAAAAAAAAAACACAACACACAACACACACGATCTTTCAGTGGGCTATTTAATATTTTTTTTTTGAATAGGCAACTACCCTAAAAAAAAAAAAAAAAAAAAAAAAAAAAAGAAGAAGAAGAGGAATTCTACACCCCCCCCCCTCCCAAAAAAAAAAAAAAGTACAAATACTGTAGCGGCTGAATTTTACTATTAAGGCACTTACCTGTCCAGGCGTCCAACGGTGTCCTCACTCGAGTCGATTCTTGATTCTTCTCGGGTGCTGGTGCAGCCATCTTGGCTAAGGGAACCTGCCAGTGAAGGCTTACCGCAAGGGTTTCAAACCGGCGGCCCCTCCAGCTGTTGCAGAAATACAAGTCCCATCATGCCTCTGCCTGTGGGAGTCATGCTTGTAACTGTTAGCTGTGCAATGCCTCATGGGACTTGTAGTGCCTGCGAAAGCTGGAGGGCCGCCAGTAAAGAACACCAGTGCCTTACGGCTTCACAGCCAGTTTTCCAGCTTTGCTTTGTGAATGGGCGGGTTGCAGGAGGGAAGAGAAGAGGGGGCCCCAGGCGAAATGAGCCCCCCCCCCCCCCCAGAGAGGGGCCAAATGTGGCAGTGGGGGAGGTGGCAGACAAGCAGAATCCAAAAATTGCATTAGTGGCATAAAAATGCAAGCCACAACAACTAGTACAGGTATGGAAATCCAGCTAGGTAAAAGTTACCATGGTTCTGCCCCTCCCACCTCCAAAGCCCACCCACTGCTTTGTAAGGCCACCAATCAGAACAAGAAAACAAGCAGGCATGGGAAAATTGGGCATAGGTGTGGCCAGTGTTGACTTACCGGAAAAGTCTGGATGTGAATAGTCAGCCGCTTTATATCACCACATCTACCGATTGGTGAAAGTAATCTCAGCTATTGCCATTTATCACAATAGACTTGAATTGAATTGTCTGAATTGCTCAATATAATTTGGAATACATATTGATTTTCTTAGCTCTCAGTCTGCGGAGATGAGCTCTCTGCACAGGACTGTCAGATCTACACACCAGACTTTACAAGAGGTTCCCAACCTCCCTGCTGGACTTCTTATTTACTTTACATCAAAGCTGAACGGCAGTCAAACAGCTAAATACACAGATAAAACATATACTAGGGAGCAGTTTTATCTGGCCATCCAGTCCTGGCCACACAATACATCCCTGTGGCAGGTCAGAAGCCCTCATTTTTCACAGATGCAGATCAGTAACACTTACAGGTCTTCTCCCTCCCTGAGCTGTGAATGGACAGTGAAAGGAGAAGCAGCAGAACGATCAGCTCATCTCTCGGTCACTCTGCACTCCCCTATCAACGTGATCCCTGCACTGCAGCACAACCTACTGGCTCCTTGTGCTGCTTTTCCCCCCCCTCCGCCAGTCAGAGCTCTGCTGTGCAGGGTCTTGCAAGAGGCTGATACCAGGTTAAATAATTCAGAACTTCTATTTTAAATCTGTTCAGAGGTTCAACTTTACAATTAAAGCTTCTGCAGGGCAGTCTAAACAAGTACCAAATTCAGATACTATGTGACGCAGAAGCCTCAAAGTAAACAAAAAACATTTCCTTTACCTCCCCAACTGAGCCAATCCTCCAATCATTTGTGTCTCAAACACTCCCTTCTCCAGACACTGCAGCTCACAGTAGGAGGCTTTCAGCAACAGAAGCAGTGCTGGCGACCCAGGAAGCAGTGGACGGAGCTAGGTGTGGCCAGGTGATGACGGACAAGGTACAGGCTTGTGCAATCGGCAATGCTGATAGCCACGCCCCCTGCAATATCTTCTCTTCCCACTGCAGTGCAAGCAGGCACCGCCTACATAAGCATGACAACTCTGCTCTGAATTCGGGAGCAGTGCAGCATTGTTGCCACCCCAACAAAAGGAGCTGCATTCGTTGGAATTGTTTTTTTTTTTTTTACAGACAGGATCAAAAAGGTGCTACAGCGCTATATCTACACACACACCTGTGGATGAGATTATATATCTATATATAATGGGGGGGGACTTGACTTCTAATCTTACAAATACAACCGGGCAATTAAGAGCAACAATAATGCTGATGTGGCCAGCAATTAAATGGAGTTTGACACCCCTGCTGTGTAAAATCATGCAAGTTTTTGTACGCACACGTTATTCCCACAGCGCTGTCACGTCACTGAACTCTTGGTCTTTCAGGGACAAGGATGGGAGTGAGCAGGAAGTGTCACCACCGGTTTATAATCCCGCATCATTTATAGGTTATTGGGGGAATATAACCCTGATCTGGTACCTTGGCACAGTCTACGATAGTCATTAGCAGGAGGTATAATAAGGAGGACCAGAGGTGTCAGCAGTCTATAGGGCTGAAAGTAGGATGAGCTTTGGGTTAGGGAGTCTAACATGTGTTCCACCCATATCCAACCAATTGGCCAGTCATCCCGGACGATTCCCCAACTTCTTTATATAAACAAACCAAACAGGATCACAGGTGAGATCATTGACTGAATAAGGTCATCATAGCCCTATTTGGTCAGCGATGTCACCCGTGATCTCCAGCTGGACTGTTTACAAACATCAGCCAGCTGGGGATCTTTCATTTGCAACAGGAACAGCATCGTCATGCAGCAGTGGAGCAGCATTGTTGGGCTGCACCAGGTCATTGTAGTAGGGGGGCAATCAAGATGAAAGGGGTTGTAAACGTACGTTGTTTTTTCAACCTTAATGCACCCTAGAACTTGACCCACGGGGATGCGCTGTCTCTCTGCCTGGGGGTGTAGGCTCTTGATTGGACCGATTGATAGCAGTGCAGCCATTGGCTCCCGCTGTCAATCAAATCCAATGGCACGGGGGGGGGGTGAGCCCTGCATTCGGCCTCTATGGACACCGAATGCTGGACTTGGGAGCGCTCCCGCAAGGTAACCCCCCGGGAGAACGCTTTTCCCACCAAGGGACCCCAGAAGAGCAGGTTCGGGGCCACTCTGTGCAAAACGAGCTGCACAGTGGAGGTAAGTATGATATAGAGAGTGGGTTATTTTACACACACATACATGCACTTTTTTTTTTTTTTTTTTTGAATGAACCCTTACAATCACTTTAAGGCCCATTGGACTGCTGCTGTTCAAGCAAAACCTGAACCTTTGGTCCTTGTATTCCAATTTCTATTATAATCACAGCGCTATCCTGAAATCTTACGTGACAATATTTAAAACATTGTTCACAAAAAATTCTAAATGTGACCTATAGTGCAGAGTTAGGACACCAAAACCAAGCATGCTTTAGTAATAAAAAAAAAAAAAAGTAATATTTTATAATATAATATAATATAATATAATATAATATAATAAAATATATATATATATATACACACACACACACACATCAAACAAGTCCATCCAAGATTGTATGATAAACTGCTGTGACAAATTATCCTTCTTATAGTGCTCCTTATTCAAAGTGCTCCAGTGCAGATTATGTGTATATAAAGGAAAAGTGTTTC
>NC_133330.1:21670660-21836080 GCF_042186555.1 Aquarana catesbeiana | reverse complement strand
CAAGGCTCAGCGACCAATCAGAACTCAGCATTTATTTTTTTGAACCCTTGCTGCAGCACTAACAGCTGGAAGCTGACTGTAAGGGGGGGAGGGGGGACAGGAGATTTCAGCCACAGCACCTCACACATCATCCCCACAGGACATGACAGCCAAAAGCATACTGAGACTTGTAGTCCCCCCACACACAAGATGCAGCACACACCTGCTCTCCCCCCCCCAGAGGACTACAACTCCCAGAATGCAATCCAGAGAGCAAAGGATGCCGGGAAAGGCTCAAATCCCACCACAGCCTCCCCTATTACCTATCCGGTGCCCGTTCTCCGCCAGACGAGGCTTCCCCGGGGCTCCTCCGCCCCGCACTCAGCCAACTGATGCAAACCGCCTACTGAATCCACTGCGGCTACAGCCGCTCTGCCCTCACTCGGCGTGCTACGTCAGGACGCACGGGAGGGGGCCGGGCCTGGGAGCCGGAGGGGCAGGGCCGCCGCACCAAACCCTGCCCGGAGGGAGAGCCGCAGGGAGCCCGGTGGGCGGGGCTAGAGCTGCACCTGCAGCGCGTGTTGATATTATTGTAACTAAATAGCAATTTGTTTCCGAAAAAAAGATTCCGATATTGTATTATAGATATTTTATTGTCACAATAGCATTTCTACCGGAGCCTTGAGAATAAACATATATGTAATTATTTATTATCTTATATTTATTATTGGCTAATTATAGCAATTTAATTAAAAAAAAAAAAAAATATATATATATATATATATATATATATATATATATATATATATATATATATATATATATATATATTATTGTTATAATTGTTTTTATTATCATTGTTGGATAAGCAGTTTATGACATTTGATCCTTGTTAGTGTGCGGAAATATTTTATATGTAATTAATTATTATTCAATATTTATAATAATAATTATTATAAATATTAATTAATTAATATTAATTCTTAATTAATTAATAATTGCAGCAATTTAATTTATATATAAAAATATAATAATAAATATGTATCTATCTATCTATCTATCTATCTATCTATCTATCTACTGTATGTTACAGTATGTGGGTGTGTTACAATAAATAGTAATTTATTTTATAAACAAAAATTCCAGTATTATTATTATTGTTATTATTTTTATTCAGTTTTTTTTTTTTTAGAATGAGCATTTTCATACAATTTAAGCATACGGCATTTTATTCTCTCTACCACTGTTTATTGATACAATATTACTGTATATCATTAACATATTTCTCCATTATATCATTTGTCACTGTTGTCAGTCAATATTATTACTGCCATCATTATTTTCTGTACTAGGTATGCAGTATCATATGATTGCTAGCAATAATATTTATCATAATAATAGGGTGGACCATAGGTTTACGAATAACCAAGACTGCAATGCCATCTTCATTATAAGCTTCTTTTAACATATTGTAGTAATAATAATGATGATGATGATGATGATTATGATTGCCACACCAATTATTATTCTAATTGTGTTATAATTAAAGTCCATCTAAATGATTCTATGTGGCAGTCATAGGTCACAAAACAATTCAAATATGGTTACTATGTGATTAAAGAGCCTCACAAAATAAAATGTGCACATTGATGTGCGTCACAATGCATGTTGATATTCAATATGAAGCGCATTGCTTTGCACAATAAAAAACGGGTGGCAATTGCACAGTGACGTGTTTTGATGTGTTTCCATTGAATTCAATGTAAAATACATCATGATGGAAATACACTTATGCCGCGTACACACGGTCGGACTTTACGGCAGACTTTGCCCGGCGGACTTTTCAACGTACTTTACGACGGACTTTCTGAATGAACGGACTTGCCTACACACAATCCACCAAAGTCTGTCGAATTCGTACGTGATGACGTACGACCGGACTAAAACAAGGAAGTTCATAGCCAGTAGCCAATAGCTGCCCTAGCGTGGCTTTTTGTCCGTCAAACTAGCATACAAACGAGCGGACATTTCGACCGGACTCGATTTCGACGGATTGATTTAAAACATGTTTCAAATCTACGTCCGTCCAACTTTTGAGAAAACAAAGTCCGCTGGAGCCCACACACGATCAAATTATCTGATGAAATCCAGTCCACCGGGCAAAGTCTGCCATAAAGTCCGCTCGTGTGTACGCGGCATTAGTTGTGAATCCAGCCTAAGGGCCCATCCAAATCAGTCAGTTCTGGTGCATTAATGTGCATTCCATTAATGGCAGCCAATGTAAATTAAAGGGGTGCCAAAGCACTGAAATGGACCTTGCACCATTTTTTCCACAGCAGTGCACTACAACCCATGGAAGTGAATTTCCATGCAATGTGGTGCGCTGTAACACATGTGCTTCGGATGTGCTTTGGTTTAATGCAATGGGGTGCCATTGGTAATGAATGGCATGCCAATGAGCTAACATACATAATGTGCAGCACACCACTAGAGAGGCCTGCATGGGCCATGAGGGAAAAAGGTAAGTACAGATGCACATATGATTGAAGCAGAACCTAAGGTTGTAAAGGCTCAACATTTATTCCTTGCATTAAGGTAAAAAATGTTTAGGTGTCAGCACATCTTTCCTCCTGCTGGTGACCCCTATAGTCATATAAAGATAGAGAAATCAGGACCTCCTCCCTCTTGCTGGCAACACCTCTAGTGATATAAAGATCTATGTAGAGGAATCAGGACCTCTTACCTCCTGCTGGTGACCCTTCTAGTGATATAAAGGTCTATATAGAGGAATCAGGACCTTCTTCCTTCTGCTGGGGATCCCTCTAGTGTTTAAAGATTTATATAGAGGAATCAGGACCTCCTTCCTCCTACTGGGGATCCCTCGAGTGATATAAAGATCTATATAGAGGAATCAGGACCTCCTTCTTCCTGCTGGTGACCCCTCTAGTGATATAAAGATCTATATAGAGGAATAGGGACCTCCTTCCTCCTGCTGTGGATCCCTCTAGTGATATAAAGATCTATATAGAGGAATGAGGACCTCCTTCCTCCTGTTGGGGATCTCTATAGTCATAGAAAGATCTATAGAGAGAAATCAGGATCTCCTTCCTCCTGTGGTGACCACTCTAGTGATAGAAAGATCAATATAGAGGAATCAGGACCGCCTTCCTCCTGCTGGTGACCCCTCTAGTGATAGAAAGATCAATATAGAGGAATCAAGATCTCTTTCCTTCTGCTGGTGACCCCTCTAGTGATAGAAAGATCAATATAGAGGAATCCAGATCTCTTTCCTCCTGCTGGTGAACCCTCTAGTGATAGAAAGATCAATAAAGAGGAATCGAAACCTCTTTCCTTCTGCTGGTGACCCCTCTAGTGATAGAAAGATCTATAGAGAGAGAAGAATCAGGACCTCTTTTTTTCTGCTGGTGACCCGTCTAGTGATAGAAAGATCTATAGAGAGGAATCAGGACCCCTCATTCCTCCTGGTGGTGAGCCCTCTAGTGATATAAAGATCTACATAGAGGAATCAGGACTGCCTTCTTCCTGCTGGTGACCCCTCTAGTGATATAAAGATCTACATAGAGGAATCAGGATCTCCTTCCTCCTGCCGGTGACCCCTCTAGCGATATAAAGATCTACATAGAGGAATCAGGACCTTCTTCCTCCTGCTGGTGACCACTCTAGAGATAGAAACATCTATAAAGAGGATTTAGGACCTCCTTCCCAGGTCTGGGACAATGGGGGGGCAGGTAGGGATGGGGACACCTTCTTTCTGTTACAAGGCTGACAGGAGTAGCGACAGCAGCAGTGATTTTGACAAGCAAGTGACTGCTGAGCGTAGGATCCCCTAAGCTTGCACATCATGAAGGTGCGCAGTTTGGCAACCTTGCCCTGGGCGCTGGATGACCTTGTCCCAGCACTGCTCCTTCCTCCTGCTGGTGATTCCACTAGTAATATAAAAATGTATATAGAAAAATCAGGACCTCCTTCCTCTTGCAAGTGACCCCTCTAGTGAAATAAAGATTTATATAGAGAAATCAGGACCTCCTTCCTCTTGCAAATGACTCCTCTAGTTATATAAAGATCTATATAGAGGAATCAGAACATCCTTCCTCCTTCCTTCCTCGCATGGAGGGATGGGGGTGCTTCATTTATTTTTCTTATTTATAATTTTTTTAATTTTTGCACTGTCACTTTAATTATGTTTTTATCACTTTTATTCCTATTACAAGGAATGTCAACATCCCTTGTGAAAGAAATAAGCGATGACAGGTCCTCTTTATTGAGGCATCTGGGGTCAATAAGAAAAAAAAAACAAAAAAAATCTCTTCTTTATCTTTAAAAGCTAAAAATAGTGAATTTTTTTGTTTTAAAAAAATAAAAATTTGTTTACTTCTGCCGTAGACTGGAAGTGACATCATGGCGTCGCTTTGGTCCTCCAAGACCATAGAGGTGATCAGAGATGATTTGGTATCTGGGAACCTCTATGACCAGCTGCGCGACCTGTTTGATCATTTCTCCGGCATGCTGGTAAAAACAGTAAGCCCGAGAAACACCGCCGAGTGGCAGGAGGGGTGAACACCCCATCCTGCCACTTCTGAAAGCGCTCCAGCAGCTAGTTAGCTGCTCGGACCACTTTCAACCACAGGCCAGTTGCTGGCTAAAAAAAAATACTGGGGTTATGGATGATAGTTTCAGCCATAACCCGGGTACATCACTCGCAAGCTGCAATGTATATATACGCATTGAGGTCGGCAAGAGGTTATTAACCATTTTCCGCCCGCGCTATAGCCAAAAGATGGCTACAGCACTGGCTTCCAGTGCTGAGAGAGCATCAATAGACATCCTCGGATCGTGCTGCTCATGCGCTCTGTGATCAGGGTGGCGCGCTCTGTGATCGTCGAGTCCTTCGGACTCGGCTGATCACAGTGTAAAGGGCCAATCACATCACGGCCCTTTAACAAGTGATCAGCTGTCAGCCAATGACAGCTGATCACAGAAGTAAACAGAAGCTGGTTATCTGCTTTTTTTCTCCTCACGATCAGCGTGAGAAGAGAAGACAGAAGCCGGTCACCGGCTTCAGTTACAGGGACAGCGGTCCCCTCAGCGCCCATCAGTGCAAATCAGTGCCCACCAGTGCCACCTATCAGTGCCCACCAGTGCCACCTATAAGTGCCCACCAGTGCTGCTAATCTGTGCCACCTATAAGTGCCCACCAGTACTGCCAAACAGTGCCCACCAGTGCCACCTATCAGTGCAGCCTCATTAGTGCCTCCTCATCAGTGCCCACCAGTGCTGCCTCATCAGTGACGATCAGTGCCCAGCAGTGCCACCTCATCAGTGCATATCAGTGCCCATCAGTGCATCCTCATCAGCGCACATTAATGAAGGAGAAAAATTAACTGTTTGCAATATTTTATAGCAAACTATAAAAAATGTTTTTTTGTTTTGTTTTGTTTTTTAAACTTTTGGTCTTTTTCTGTTTCTTTAGCAAAAAATTTAAAAAATCCAGTGGTGATTAAATACTACCACATAAAAGCTCTATTTGTGTGCAAAAAATGATAAAAATTTTGTTTGGGTACAGCATTTTATGGCCGCGCAAATGTCATTCAAAGTGCAACAGCACTGAAAGCTGAAAATTGGCCCTGGCAGAAAGGGGGTATAATTGCCCAGTAAGCAAGTGGTTAAATAAAGGCTGATAACTTTAAGAATCCCTGTCAGCGTTAAATGGTTTGTCTCATCTATGTAAACTGATACATTACGCTGGAGACCTTGTGCTTTTGAAAAACAACAGACTTGCTTGCTGGATCACCAGATGAAAATAGAAGAAAGAAAGCCTAAATGAAAACAAATGCAGCCATCACATCTAAAAATTGGTAAGCTGCAATGTAATAAATGTTTGCTTTTGGGTTTAATACCGCTTAAGCAATCATTTAACCCTTGCAGGGCAGGGGTAGTCCACGGCAAGGGAGGAATTTTTCCTTACCCCATAAACACAAATTACATTTTAACTGACAACACTGAGATCTGGGGCAGTTGAAGGACCCAGCAGCTGGCATCCACATAGGTATGCCCCCAATCAGAGCCCAGATATGTGCAAGGTTGTGGTCACACTGTGCGGTCAGGGAGAATAGGAGGCCAGCTCTCACCCAGTCATCTGACCCCCCACCTCCACGTCCTCATACTTTTCAATGGGGACACATTCCAGAAAACAAGGGAGAGCTTTGTTTGGGCTGTGACAAAACATGCAGATTCAGCCCTGCAGAAAACAATGCGCTCAGAGTGGAGCCTCCGTCCGTCTGTCACCGGCTGACACCCTCTGGATCTGTATGTGCTGAATGTGCGAGGCTATGTACACTTACCTCCGAGGACATTCCACCCAATTCTCATCAAGTTAGGCTTTGTGGACCTCCTCGTATATCGTCAGCCTTCCATATTATTGATTTATGCACCAAATACACCAGAGTGATAGTTAGGGCATGTTTACATTAGCAGTTGGGGGGGGGGGGGTTGGGGACAATAAGACCACATCGTTGACCGGGGCTTTTTTTCTCAGAGAATAGGTGCAGGAACTCCCTCCTTCCAAGCCACCTCTTGTGTCCACGCCCTACCCACCTCCAAGCACCATTCCTTGGTTCCACCCCCTACCCACCTCCGAGCACCATTCCTTGGTTCCACCCCCCTTCCCACCTCTGAGCACCATAGAATTTTTTCGAATTTGAATACGAAACAAATCGAATCCCTAAAACGATTGTAACGAATGCAACAAATTTAACTAAACGAATTTAGTTAAATAACGAATCGAAACGAAACAAATTTTTTCATCCTGCACATGTCTACTCCCTACCCACCTCCGAGCACCATTCCTTTGCTCCACCCCCTACCCACCTCCGAGCATCATTCCTTGGTTCCACCCCCTACCCACCTCTGAGCACCATTCCTTGGTCCCACTGCCTACCCACCTCTGAGCACCATTCCTTTGCTCCACCCCCTACCCACCTCCGAGCATCATTCCTTGGTTCCACCCCCTACCCACCTCTGAGCACCATTCGTTGGTCCCACTCCCTACCCACCTCCGAGCACTATTCTTTTGTTCCACCCCCTACCCACCTCCGAGCATCATTCCTTGGTTTTACCCCCTACCCACCTCTGAGCACCATTCCTTGGTCCCACTCCCAACCCACCTCCGAGCACCATTCCATGGTTCCACCCCCTACCCACCTCCCAGGACCATTCCTTGGTTCCACTCCCTACTCACCTCCGAGCACCATTCCTTGCTTCCACTCCCTACCCACCTCCGAGCACCATTCCATGGTTCCACCCCCTACCCACCTCCCAGCACCATTCCCTGGTTCCACTCCCTACCCACCTCCGAGCACCATTCCTTGGTTCCACCCCCTACCCACCTCCGAGCACTATTCCTTGGTTCCACCCCCTACCCACCCCCGAGCACCATTCCTTGGTTCCACCCTCTACTCACCTCTGAGCACCATTCCTTTGTTCCACCCCCTACCCACCCCCGAGCATCATTCCTTGGTTCCACTCCCTACCCACCCCCGAGCACCATTCCTTGGTTCCACCCCCTACCCACCTCCGAGCACTATTCCTTGGTTCCAGCCCCTACCCACCTCCGAGCACTATTCCTTGGTTCCACCCCCTACCCACCTCTGAGCACCATTCCTTGGTTCCACTCGTCATGATCGTATCCCCCATCTGATTGGACGAGTCTACCAGGAAGTAGATGGAGAGTTGTCTCACATGACCGGCACAATGGAAGGAGACAAGGTTTGGCCTGTGTAGGTCTGCATTTACCCCTGTTTATAGAGAAGCGGAAACTTTAAGGTACGCCAATACCGATCCACTGGATAGTTTCCTTACCTCACCTGGATATACGGATGTCCCGCTTTGCGCCATATGAGGAAGATGCAATATGCCTATACAGATACGCGCTGAGTAATCCACAGGAGTGGCAATGTATGACCTATGAGATGATCCCTTTCTCACACATTTAAAAACAAGTGTTATAGGTGCTCTGGCTAGGCTGACTCCATGCAGGTGATATAGTTAAAGGACGCTTTGCTATTAAGCAACACCAGAGGTGAAGTCATAGAACCATACTGCTGTGTTTTTTCCTCATGGGCCATAGGTCCTCATGACATTGGCATATCTACAGCCCTACCTCTGGATCTACGACTGGATAACCCTTGGTCTCCCCCTTGCCCTTTTTTCTCTCCTCCTTCCCTTTATGGCTTGAGCCTCCAGGGGGTTGGTACTTGTTTGTTCCACATAGTCACAGTATTAGCTGACATATCGGCAAGGACCGAGTGGATACAATCTGTCCCAATATACCTGGCGTCCGGATGTTTTTTTGGTTAATTTTTACATGTTTTATGTTCTTATTGTCCTACATCTGTGTGAACTCTTTGACTCGCCCCATTGTGGCTAGTCAGTAAGCCCTTAAATTAAATACCATAGTCATTTACCATGTTGTAAACTTTTGTTACCATAATAAAGTAGTTATACTTAGTATTAGTGATGTTTTAATCTATCATTCAGTAAGCCCTCCTTTTCTTTTTTTCTACCCACCTCTGAGCACCATTCCTTGGTCCCACTCCCTACCCACCTCCAAGCAACATTCAGTGGTTCCACCCCCTACCCACCCCCAAGCACCATTCCTTGGTTCCACTCCCTACCCACCTCTGAGCACCATTCGTTTGTTCCACTCCCTACCCACCTTTGAGCACCATTCCTTGGTTCCACTCCCTACCCACCTCCGAGCACCATTTCTTGGTTCCACCCCCTACCCACCTTTTGAGCACCATCCCTTGGTTCCACCACCTACCCACCTCCGAGCACCATTCCTTGGTTCCACTCCCTACCCACTTCTGAGCATCATTCCTTGGTTCCACTCCCTACCCACCTCCGAGCACCATTCCTTGGTTCCACTCCCTACCCACTTCTGAGCACCATTCCTTGGTTCCACTCCTTACCCACCTCGGAGCACCATTCCTTGGTTCCACTCCCTACCCACCTCCGAGCACCATTCCTTGGTTCCACTCCCTACCCACCTCCCAGCACCATTCCTTGGTTCCACCCCCTACCCACCTCCAAGCACTATTCCTTGGTTCCACTCCCTACCCACTTCTGAGCACCATTCCTTGGTTCCACTCCCTACCAACCTCCGAGCACCATTCCTTGGTTCCACTCCCTACCCACTTCTGAGCACCATTCCTTGGTTCCACTACCTACCCACCTCTGAGCAGCGTTCTTTGGTTCCACTCCCTACCCACTTCTGAGCACCATTCCTTGGTTCCACTCCCTTTCCCACTTCCGAGCACCATTCCTTGGTTTCACTCTCTACCCACCTCCGAGCATCATTCCTTGGTTCCACCCCCTACCCACCTCTCAGTAATGGATACAGAACCAAGTATCAATTTGTGGTGCTAAGTAATTTGTATGTAATTTGTTAATTACATAAACAAAGTAAAATAGATCCCCTGTAGCCAGCAAGAATGGAGCACCCCCAGCAACAATAGACTCTGAACAGCTAGCAACAATAGACCCCTCCCTCAACAGTAGATGTCTCCCAGCAACGAATTGTCTCCCAGTAGCATAAGAGGCCCCACTCCAGCAACAATAGATCCCCCACCAGTGACAACTGACCTCCCCAGAAACAATAGACTCTCCCCCTGTAAAAATTCCCCCACGTTCCTGCTGAAAAAAAAGCCTTAGTTGAGGCACATTTTTACCACCCCCAACTGCTCCCTCTTTAGCTGGAAAGGCAGAGGTTGGAGGTGTACACATGACTTGGCCACAGCAGGAATTATACCCCCTGTTGCGCTCACTGGGCGCTACCTCCTACCGAGCCCAACCCATTCAAGTAAATGGGGCTACGCTGGCTGCCACTGCCCCACAAATGTGCATGATGCATGCGGTTGCAGCACGGTAGCCCACAATGTGGGGGGGGGGGGTTAAAACATGGCAGTGAGGGGCCGATATGGATTGCTCTCTAGAGATCAAAGCAAAATGTACACGAGGCCACAGGCCGGCCATAGACGGTTCGAATCCCGGGCCAGTTAAGCAGGGACTGGTCGAGATTCGATCCATGTATTGGCAGGCTGATTGTGTCCAAGGCAGGGGCAGCTCTTCCATTAAGAGCGCACGGGCCACCCCCTCTGTCCATCGCCACCCCCCCCCATCCATGTGTCTGGCCCCTTTCAGGATACCAGTGTATGGATTCCAATGCGGGGGGGGCTGTTTTTGAAGGCTTTAAATAGGGTGGGCTCGGGTCGCAGAGAGTGCGCTCCGATCCTGCTCAGGTGTGTTACAACAGCGAATGAACATTCGCTGTCGTAACACTGATCCTCCTCCCGGACAATCAGGAAGCCAGTTTTGACACCGGTCACCTGATTGGCTGAAAGGACAGGCGATCCTATTGGACACCTAGAAGGAGGAGGGGAGGAGCTGGAAGCTGCCATGAAGGACAGAAGCTATGAGTAAGCACTTGGTGTAAGTGCGAAACGCGTCAGTTATTTTTGTACCACCCCACAGTCATGTTGTGTACCACATGATCCTGTATTTTGAATAAAAAGATGGATTTATCCATTCCGGTGTGCGGCTGTCGGGGTCTTCTTGTTCTCTTCTACATGGAGGAGAGAACACAGAGCCGCTGACACCACGCTGCCTGTCACCCGCCACCACCGATGGGGTAAGTGCCGGACCGACCAGCAAACAGCACGGAGGGGGCGCTGTGTTTGTCTGCCGCCCCCCCCCCCAAACCCCCCCCCGCGGTGCTGGGAGAACACAATAACTTTGTTGATGGGGGAATTGAGCGATTCCACTTTTTAAAAAAAAGCTAACATAAGCAGTTACAGTAACCATTTTTTTCCTATTGGGATAAAGATTTTGCATGCATAAAAAAAACTGATAATTTGAATCACCCCCTGCCAGTGTTCAATGGTTTCTCTCATCCATGTAAACTGACACATTCTGCACGAGTGCTTGCACTTTAAAAAAAAAAAAAACACAGTCTTGCTGGCTGGATCACCAAATGAAAAAAAATAGCAGAAAGGAAGCCTGAAAAAGAAAACGAATGCAGCCACCCACCACATCTAAGAAAATAATAAATGTTTTCTTTTGGGTTTAATACCGCTTAAATATGTAGAAGTAGAAATGTTCACTGATGTAACAGAAAGAACCGAACTGCGTATATCCCGGGCACAGGACTCGGCTCTTAATCTGTCGGTGGCAGCTGCGTGTCCAGCAATGACAGCTTGTGAGCTCCGGCTGTGTAAAGCAGATCAGAAAAATCAGATGCTCAGTGATGGAAATCCTTTCACCAAAAGCCAAACGTTTGTGCCACTTCATTGTACGAGCCTCTGTCATTGGCGCAAGCGCTATGTTTTCTGTCTGGGGCCCTCATTCACCCGGGAAAGATAGATCAGGACTAGAGAGCAATTCTGAAAAAAAAAATGCAGTAAGAGCATTTTTGGTGAATTTTTACTTTGCAAAAAAAAAAAAAAAAAAAAAAAAACACGAAAAACGCACCTTGGTTGCTTTTTTCGGTGTACGCACCAGAAACTCATCAAAAACGCATTTTTGACACATTTTTTCCAAACAGATCCGCGTGAAAGCACCCTAAAAACACATATGCGTTTTTGGCGCACTACGCAACAAAAATGCAGCATGCCGGACTTTTAAAAACACACCGCCCCCAGTGCGGCTCAGGGACCCGATTTGCACTCCTGTGTTTATCTGCTCTCATTACTGGACTTTAAGTGCCGGTTCACACTAACGCGATGCGGGAACCAGCGCGATTCCGGTGCCGGTTCCCGCAATCTCATAGGACTCGCTGGCATTTCACACTGCCCTATGCAAACCGCTGCGGGTGTCAATGGAAAGTTAATGGCGCCCCCCCCTCAGATCGGTATGCATATCGCAGTGCGAACTAGACACGCGCAATTCACTTCGTTCCAAATTAGTTTTTTGACGAAATTCGACAAATGCGTTAATTCGGAACTATTCGAATTAACAAAAGCCCGTTTGACGAATTTTTCCCAAAATTCGTAAATGCGAAAATTGGAAAATTTGAAAATAGGAACGAAAACCTGAAAATTAGAAAATCCCAAATAATAACTAATAATAATTACTATTACTAACCATTAAATTATAGGTATTGGAAATTCCTTTCAAATTTGGCTGTTTATGAACGTGACAAACACGAATTTATCCGAAGTTAGGAATTTTCCAAAAATAACAAATGCCGCATCTAAACGAATGGAACGTAACAAATTAATAATAATAAATAATAATAATAAAAACGTTTTATTATTATTATTTATTATTATTAATTCGTTACTTTGCATTCATTTAGATGCAGCATTCGTTATTTCGGATAATTCGTAACTTCGCATAAATTCGTGTTTGTTACGTTCATAAACAGCCAAATTTGAAAGGAATTTCCAATACCTATAATTTAATAGTTAGTAGACATGTGCGCCGTCAATAAATTTGTTTTGTTTCGTTCCGTCTCGTATTAAAATTAATTCGTAATTCGTGTCCGAAATTCACTTCGGATTCGTACGAAATACGAATTTTCGTTAGGTTCGTAAACTTTTCGTAAACAATAACGAAAGTTCATTATGATAAATTTATCATTATGAGGGGCTCCCATCATCCCTGTGCTGTGCTCATTATGAGGGGCTCCCACCATCCCTGTGCTGTGCCCATTATGAGGGGCTCCCACCATCCCTGTGCTGTGCCCATTATGAGGGGCTCCCACCATCCCTGTGCTGTGCCCATTATGAGGGGCTCCCACCATCCCCGTGCTGTGCTCATTATGAGGGGCTCCCACCATCCCTGTGCTGTGCCCATTATGAGGGGCTCCCACCATCCCTGTGCTGTGCTTATTATGAGGGGCTCCCACCATCCCTGTGCTAACTTCCTGGGGTTTTTAACTTTTAGGTTCGTTAACTTTTCGTAACAATAACGAAAGTTGGTTATGGTAAATTTATCCGAGGTTCGTAAACGAAGTTTCATATTTCACACAAAATTCGCCTGCATAAAAATTCGTATTTCGGATCCTCACGAATCTACTAATTTCCGGAAATTCATAAGAATTTTTCGATTCGTACGAAACTAATCGCACATGTCTAATAGTTAGTTATTATTTCGGATTTTTGAAATTACGAATTGACAAATACTGCCTCTAAATGAATCAAACATAATGAATTCAAATTTTTCCGAAGTTACGAATTTTTTCAAAATAACGCATGTCGATCATAACGAATGACCTGAAAAACAACCAAAAAAAACCCCCCAAAAACGAATGAAACTAAAACAAACAATTTTTTCGGCAGTGCACATGTCTAGTGCGAACTGTCAAATGGTGCAGGATTCGGATGGCATGAGTGTAAACACCCATGCCATCCGATTCCAGAGCGGGCCAAAAAATAAAAGAGCACTGCACCATTTTGATGCGAATGCTATGCAAATTCAGCCATACAGGCTGGGTTCACACTTGTGCGATAGAGGAACCAGCGCGATTCCTGTGCGGGTTCAAGCATCGCACCTGAATCGCCGGCGGTTCACACTGACATCTGCGAACTGCCGCGGGTGTCAATGTAAAGTTAATGACACCCCCAAATCGGTTCGCAGATCGCAGTGTGAACTGTCAAACGGTTCAGGAATCGGATCGCATAAGTGTGAACACCCATGCGATCCGGTTCCAGTGCGGACCAAAAAAAGGGTCCTGCACCATTTTGGTGCGAATGCGATGTGATTTCAGCCATACAATATGTATGGCTGAATTTGCATCGCACGGACATCGCATGTGATCTGCACAGTAGTGCAGGGCGGCCCTTAAGTGCAAAATTACTTGCCCGCTCCCGCTGTGATCGGACACAGCGGGAGCCAATCAGCGCGTCCAGTGGCCGCGATGGCCTCCGACCACCCACGATCGTTCACAGGAGAGGCAGAACGGTGGTCTGTGAGGGAAGAAGATGGAGATCTTGGGTTTCTGCTAAGCAGAAACACAGATCTCTGTTTTCCTCCAGTCACAGCGTTCCCCCCCATCCTCAAGTGAGACGACGTGTAAAGAGAAAACCAATCAGCGCAATATAAATAACATATAAATATATGTTATTAAATATATAAATGTATACACAGTCTACGACGGCCGCCGGTGACGTCACGAGTCTTCCGTCCGTCCGTACGCGTTACGTCCCTGTGGGCATCGTAGACTGTGTATACACGCTGTTTTACCAGGCACTTGGTTTGAAGTGCCATTCTTGTAAGTTTTATTCTGTTGTACTATCATTAAAATCCATATATTTGAGGAGAGCACTATGTATTGCTTTATATTTGCATGACTCATGTGGCTTTGGAGTAGAGAGCGTTTGATGGTAAGATCGATCAAAGAGGGGAACTTCTTGCATCTGATTGCTGCTTCTGTGATTCACCATCACTATACCCCGAGTGGGAAAGTGCATCAGACCCTCTATAATTAAAGGGTCCACTCAGTGAGGTGAGCTGCCATCTTTATCATTGGTGAAGGTTCCATTTTTTTCCCACGAAGTCACCTGCATGTTTTTGATCTGTAGTTCATCCCTGAAGACCTCACGGATTGTTATTCAATTGTTATTCGTTTGATCTATGGACTTGTTTTTTTAGCGCTGCGCTGTCTTTTTATAATCAAGTGAGACGACAGTTGAGTGGTCAGCAGCTACTGATCATCTTTATGGGGACTTACCCTGTTCTAGCATCTGTCCTGCCTGCTTATAGCTGTTACCGCTTAAAATACAGAAAGTCTTCCAATCTGTATAAATACTGTGCAAATGGTTATCTTAAATACCTACCACAAAGCAGCAGCAAATTTACGTGTAAGCTAAAACATACAGCAAAATAATATATAAAAAAGGCATGAAAGCTTACACAATAATATACATCTTATGTGACCCTGATGCCGTCATTTATGACGAAACACGTAGGCGGAGCTGGAAGTTGTAACGTAGCCACGCAGGCACGATCGTGATAGGCTCAAGCTGCATGTAAGCGGGGAGCGGTGGAGAATCCCTATGTGCTGCCGTTGGAGGATCATATCTGTACAAGTGCAGTTTGACTCCTATACATCAAGAGTCGCATACACTTTGGTAAGTATATATGTGTGTTTTTATTCTTTTGTAGACTTATAACAACAGTCTTGAATTCCTTTTTTGTAAATATTCGTGTCCCACGTTTTGTGATTTCTGCATGTGCTGGCATTTCTCTAGCGACTGGTATACATACATTTTATATACATATATACACTTTATTGGGATATCATTTTCCTATGTATATGTAATTGATCATCTATATTTGTGGATATGCATTAAGACAGTATAATTGATGCCATTCAGATTAGTGTATACATGTCACTACTGTATTATTGATTTCTGTTTTTTGTTTTTGTTTTCACTCTTTGTATTTATATATGTAACATTTGGATCTGTTTTTCAGATTCTTTTACAAACAATTGACTAAACGAGGAGTCCGGTATGGGAGACAGGAGCGTTCATTAATTAACCACTTACATCTGTGTCTCATTAGCTACACATGGTTAACTTTGAATTGCAGTCTAGGATAGATCTAGGCCAGTATAACATGTATGTAGATATAGCTGTGTGTTAGCTTATATTTTCAGCTATGATTAAGCACCAAGAATGGTGTGAAATGCGTTAGTTGTATTGCCTGCTGTATCTTATTCCCTCGCTTGCTTGCTGTGTTGGACTGTCGTTTATTTTATGCTTTTTTTGGAATCAAATAAAGGTGATTTTATTGGAGTGTGGCCCTCCAGACATTTCTTCTTTACACCAAGCATATATGTGTGTTGTTTGGAGGGCACGCTGGAATCTAAGAAGCTGATTTATGATCACAGAGATCTCTGTCTTGGCACAGGAATCAGCAGCGCTGTTCCGATGCACTCGTGTCACCCGGACACGGCGCATCTCTGACCGGCAGGAGGGCTCTGTGATTGGCCCTCCTGATCACATGACGGCCGTGTCCAATCACAGCCGTCATGTGATGTAAATACAGAGCCGGTTGCTAGGCAATCGGCTCTCCTTCCCTCACACAGAAGTTGTCGGCGAGGAGAGGAGAGCGGATCGCTGCAGCCGGCTGGTGATCAGTAAGTATGAGCTGTTTTTTACAGCTTTTACACTCACTGATCACCAGTCTAGTGTCCCCACAGTGTAAACACACAAAGTTAACACACATGTCCCCAAAACACATGTCCCCACATAGTAAAAACACCTGTCCCCCACATATGTAACAGTAAAATCACATGTCCCAATGATTATCTGCACACATATGTCCGTGATCATCTGCGCACATCTGTACATGATCATTTGCGAACATCTGTCTGTGATCACACAAACCAATTATTATACACTTAACGTGATTTTTTTTTACCAAAAACATGTAGCAGAATACATTTTGGCTTAAATTTATGACAAAATTTGATTTTTTTGGATTTCTTTTAAAATAGAAAGAAGAAAATATTGGTTTTTTTTTTCCAAATTTCCGCTCTTTTTTCACTTATATCGCAAAAAATAAAAAACCGGAGTCGTGAAAAAATACCATCAAAAGAAAGCTCTATTTGTGTGAACAAAATGATAAAAACTTCATTTGGGTATAGCAATGCATGACCGCGCAATTGTCATTGAAAGTTCGAGAGCGCTGAAAGCTGAAAATTGGTCTGGGAAGGAAAGGGGGTGAAAGCGCCCAGTATTGGCGTGGCCATGCCTTCGAAACACGTTCTGATTGGGCCAGACAGCGTGTGGGGCGGCTCCCCAGTTTGACAGCCCTGGACCACTTCCACCCAGAGACACACAGCCGACGCCTCCACGAGGCTTACCGAGGCTGCGGCTAACACACGGCGCTTGTGGATCCCTCAATAGAGACTTCCTGTGCTCCCGTGACACTGCACGTGGAAGCTCCCACCCGCTCTAGCACTCTGCAAGTGCTCAAACATTTTTCGAGCAAGTTTTTAGTGTTGTTTTATACCTATATACTGAATGAACTCCTAAGCTGTTTACAGAATTGGGTTGGCACTTCTCTCTCCTCCTTTTGCTTTCCTTTTGTGTAACCTAAGAAAATAATTCCAGACGGCTGCACTTCCAAAAATCCATTTATTGAAGCTTCATATGACAAGTGGTTGACAGATGGAGCAGGGGACATAAAGGTAGTGCTAACATTTGCGCGGAACGCATCTACCTTTTTGTCCCCTGCTCCATCTGTCAACCACTTGTCATATGAAGCTTCAATAAAAGGATTTTTGGAATAATTTCCTTATGACCTCATTGTCCAGTGGTGAGATGATTGGAGCTTTGTGACATGGTCATAGGTGTGCGCAGCCTATTGCATTAGGGTGTGCACCCCAAAGCTCAAACACACATGCGTGTTTGTGTGTCTACATATCAATGCCTCTGACACTTCCTGACACAGTGAAAGTGAAGTGCCAGTAAGAGGGAAATCTTTCCCATCTCCCCACTGCCCCACAGAGCAATAATGCTAAGGCACACTAGATGATTAGGGTGTGCCCAGGCACCCCTGGCACACCCTGTGTGCACGCAGCATGCCTATGGACATGGTGCATTATCCTGCTGGAAGGAGCCATCAGAAGATGTGTACACTGTAGTCATAAAGGGATGGACATGGTCAGCAACAATACTCAGGTAGGCCGTGGTGTTTAAACGATGCTCAATTGGTACTAAGGGGCAAACAAAGAACAGAAGGCCCAGAAAAGAAAACAAATGCAGCTATCACATCTAAGAATTGGTAAGCTGCTATACAATAAATGTTTGCTTTCGGGTTTAGTACTGCTATCATTTTTTTATTTGCTGCATTTTCTTCCCCACAAGTGTGGAGTTACCCTTTAAGGTCAACAGGGTTGTCATACAAGCAGATCTTATAAAATTAGGCATGCACAAGCAAAGCAAATTTGGTAACAGGATCGGACCTCTCAAATCTGAATATCTTTTCAGTTGGCCCACCATTTCCATGTACAATTCCAGAGGCAGCAGGTCAACGAGTACGTTTTGTAGGTTGTTTTTACATTCATCCAGCTCCATCTGCTGGACATTCTTGAAACTTCAGGGTGCAACTTGAGGTTTGCTGTATATTCTGTTTCGCTGGACCCGAAAGAAGAAAAAAAAAAAAGATCTCCGGTCTCGTCAAAGACTCCCGTTGTCTGCCTGCTCTGCCTGCTCTGCCATCTGACATTTCTTAAATAATGTTGATGTAATCGGGTGAACCCGCTCCGTGTGACATCATCGACCCAGCATGCCCCTTACCTTTTCGAGTCTGGCTGTGCGGCGGGCGTCATGATTGACATTGGATCTACTTCAGGAGACATTATTTAAACATTTTTTAAAATAAAGGAATTGTCATTGTGTCTTTGCTCACTTTTTTGGTGCATGAATAGGATAGTACCCCATACTCATAGGTGTGCGCAGCCTATTGCATTAGGGTGTGCACCTCAAAGCTCAAACACGTGTATGTGTGTGTGTATATATATATATATATATATATATATATATATATATATATATATATATATTTATATATATTTATATATATATATATATATATATATATATATATATATATATTTATATATATATATATATATATATATATATATATATATATATTTATATTTATATACACACACGTGCTTTCACACTTCTCTCATAAGCCGAGCCATCAGTGGGAGATCTTCCCCATCTACACACAGAGCCAGGGTGGTCTTTAAAGTATCATGGGCCCCTGGACAAAATGATACACTGGGGCCCCTACCAGGGAGATGGCAACAAAAAGTGTGTGTGGCAGGGTGAGGGAGGTTAACTTTTGCTTCGTACAGAGTGCAGGGCCCAGGAGTGCACTACGTACAGTGTGCAGGTTTCAGGAGAATGCTACAGAGTGTACTGTTCAGGAGTGCACCAGCACAGAGTGCAGACTTCAGGCGTGCGCTACGTACAGGGTGCAGAGTTCAGAAATGCTCTATGTACAGAGTGCAGAGTTCAGGCGTAAGCCAGGTACAGGGTGCAGAGTTCACATGTGTGCTATGTACAAAGTTCCGTCTTTCAGAAGTGCACTATGTAGAAGGCAGAGTTCAGGTGTGCACTACACGCAGGGTGCACAGTTCAGGAGTGAGCAGAGCTCATGCGTGTGCTATGTACAGAGTTCAGATGTGAGCTACATGCAGGGTGCAGAGTTCAGGAGGGCGCTATGCACAGAGTGCAGAGTTCAGGTGTGCGCTGCATACAGGGTGCACAGTTGAGTGAGCCACACACAGGGTGCAGAGTTCAGAAATGCGCTATGTACAGAGTTCAGACGTAAGCTAGGTACAGGTTGCAGAGTTCACGTGTGTGTTATGTACAAAGTTCCGTCTTTCAGAAGTGTGCTATGTAGAGGGCAGAGTTCAGGTGTGCGCTACACACAGGGTGCACAGTTAAGGAGTGAGCAGAGATCATGCGTGTGCTTTGTACAGAGTTCATACGTGAGCTACGTGCAGGGTGCAGAGTTCAAGAGGGCGCTATGCACAGAGTACAGAGTCCAGGTGTGCGCTACATACAGGGTGCACAGTTGAGGAGTGAGCTATGCACAGGGTGCAGAGATCATGCGTGTGCTATGCAGAGAGTTCAGATGTGAGCTACGTGCAGGGTGCAGGTGATCAGAAGTGCGCTATGTAGAGTGCAGAGTTCAGCAGTGCGCTATGCACAGAATGCAAATTTCAGGTATGCACTATGCAAAGAGTACAGAGTTCAGGTGTGCACTACACACAGGGTGCACAGTTCAGGAGTGAGCTAGGTACAGGGTGCGGAAATCATGTGTGTGCTATGTACAGAGTTCAAGGGTGAGCTGCTCGCAGGGTGCAGAGTTCAGAAGTGCACTATGTAGAGTGCAGAGTTCAGGAATTCCCTATGCACAGCCTGCAGAATTCAGACATGTGCTATTGTACAAAGTTCAGGGGACGCCAGTTTACAGACCCTCCCCCCAGTACAGAGCTCTCCCCTACAATATGTCCCCAAGCGAAAGCTCTCCTCTCCTTCCAGTGCAGCTGGAGTTACAGCTCTTCAACCTTCCCTGTGCTATACCCACAGCAGCTCTCCTCTCCCCCGCAGAACAGAATCTTAAACTTACTGTTGCTGGTCAGGCTGCTGCCAAGGGCTTCTCTTGATGCTGCGGGTGTGAGGCTAGAGCGGCCGAGTGGATACACATAGGTGTGCGCACAGGGTGTGCCAGGTGTGCCTGGGCACACCCTAATCACCCAGCGTGGCGCATATTCCCCCTGTTTTGAACCCTGATATTTCACCAAATAAAAAAATATTCTCCTTTTTTATCCAAAAAAAAATTGTAAAATATATACAATTGTAAAGATTAATATAAAATAAAATAATAAAAATAAAAACTACTGACACCGTCAGTATATATACAAATGCACACACAGGCACGTGTGTTTGAGCTTTGGGGTGCACACCCTAATGCAATAGGCTGCGCACACCTATGGGGAGGGAGGCATCTCAGGACCTAATTTTCAGTTTTCACTGAAGAATGCTTTTTTATGATTTTAGAGGTCAGCCAATCCCCAGCATATAGTTTACTGTTTCAAACGTAGAGATTTACATTGTTACACATTCAAATCAAAACAGTTACAAGATGTCCAATATGAAAATAGGCGTTATTCCAAATTCTACCTCTAGGTGTCAGGATTGCACCATAACATACAGAACTTTATTCGCGGGAAAAAAAAAAAAAAAAAGTTTAGAGTCAGCTTTTGCACTTCTTCCAAAATGAAATCCATTATCAGGCAAGTTTGAGCAAGTAATTGTTAGCTCTTCTTTATTCATGCTACCCTGCCTCTAAAGCCAGCCATAGATGGATCGAAATTCAGTTGGTTCAGCAGGAATCGGCCGAGATTCAATCTATGTATGGGCAGACTGATTGTACCCAAGTCAATCCATTGATCAACTTTGGTACAACCAGCCTGTCCAATTTTTGGCATGTGATTACTGCCGGCAGTGCCGGGACAAGGTCATCTAGAGCCCAGGGCGAACATGCCAAATTGCAAAACCCCCCCATCACAGATCTTTGTCCCCCCTCTCAAATCCTCTCTCTCACCTTATGCCCCCAGCACAAATTCCCCCTTCTAGCACAAATCCTCTTCTCCCTCAAATTTCCCCTCCAAGCATAAATCCTCCCGCACTCTAACTTTGCCCCCTCCTAGCACAAATCTACCCCCCCCCCCCTCCTAGCACAAATCCTCTTTCTCTATCCCCCCTCCCAACACAAATCCCCCCAAATCACCACTCCGAGCACACCTCCCCAAATTTGCCCTCCTAGAACATATCTTACCCCCTGCCACTCCACAAATTTCCCTTCTCAACACAAATTCCCTCCCCTCCAGTCTCCTTGTGGTGCCCCCACCCCCCACCTCACATAATACCACCGTGCCCAGGGCCGTCCCTCCTGCCCACCCCTTGTCCTGGCCCTGGCCAGTGGCTATAGCCCTTAGCAGTAATCAAGGTGCTCTGCCGGCCGGGAAGGCTCCCCATGCCCATGCAGATAGTACACAATAGCACGATGGGAGGCTTTACATTGATGGGGAAATCGAGCGATTGTCTTTCCTTACACTTGTCAAATCATCTATGGTCTGCTTAATTCACTTGTTCTTACAGGGAATGCATGTGTGATATATAGTGTTATATAGTGATATGAATATTTTTTTATTACCATTTTCGTTGTATTTTTAATTTTTTTCTGGCAAATATAAATAATAGAAAATTGCATATAAAGAATATGATATGTTTTCATTTCCAACCAGTAGGTGGAGCTTTGGGCTTCTATACTGTATATCATGCTATTAGGCAGCCCATTCATGTAGCAAAAGATGGATGGAGCTGGGATGGGATCTTTGATTTGGGGGGGGTTAGAGGATATGTGCTAGGGGGTGCTTTGGGAGGGGAGAGGAACTGTACTGGTGGGGGGTGGTCAAACTTCAAATCTGCCCCCCTCCTTCTAGTCCTCTTTAACCACTTCAGCTCTGGAAGGATTTACCCCCTTCGTGACCAGGCCATTTTTTGCGATACGGCACTGCGCCGCTTTATCTGACGCTGTACCCAGACAAAATCTATGTCCTTTTTTCCCACGAATAGAGCTTTCTTTTGATGGTATTTGATCACCTCTGTGGTTTTTATTTTTTTGCGCTATAAACAAAAAAAAAATGCTATAAAACATTTAAAAAAAAACAAAAAACAAATTTATGCATCAGTTTAGGTATTCTGCTTCATCTTTTTGGTAAAAAAAAAAAAAAAACAATAAATGTACATTGATTGGTTTGCGCAAAAGTGATTGCATCTACAAAATAGGGGATAGATTTAATGGTATTTTTATTTTTCTTAATTTTTTTTACTGACTAATGGCGGTGATCAGTGATTTTTAGCAGGACTGCGACATTGCAGCGGACAAATCAGACACTTGAACTGCTGATATTAGATATATGACCGCCCCTGATATCCTATACCACCACTGCGCCAATAAAACAAAATGTAAACAAAGCTGCCACTTAGGAAAAAAATATGTAGAATAAGAGAAATTAAACCTATAACCATGCACGTGGAGAAATAGGAAGAGACATGAATGAGCTGTAATTGGTCTGCATAGACCCAGTTTGGGTTTATGCACCTACACTTAAATCACTGTTGTAGTAAAATTGCGAGATGGATGTGAGATAATTTCCTTCACACGGGCGGACCTCACCAGTGGATCCTTACCGGTATTAATGTGGTGTAAAATATTCCCGTTTGGAGATAAAAGTAGTTTCTTTCCTGAATGTGATCATATAAGTTCATTTGTGCATCAATGTCTCTGTCGTTAAAGACAACGGATGGGCTTTTAATATGTATGCATACATTTCAGGTCTACACCGTAATCATATTGGTGTAGACGTTTTATCCTTTGTTTTAATGGATATATCATCCACTGTCAGGTTAGATTAAACTGATTAGTAATTTTAGTAATTAGTATATGTTGTATTTCCTTATCTAAAATGTTCAATTCTATATATCACACACCACCGCTTTAACGAGTGATGGTATAAAGGCTGGGACACTATCTGTATAAGATGGTTCACATTATATACCATGGCCAGATGTGATCTTTGTTCTATATTATATAGCTCCCAGCTAGTCACTTTTGAATCTGTGATCATCGGCGCTTTGCGGTCATGGGGACATGATGTGTGCGCATGCGCGATATCGGAACTCATGTGATCTGCAGAGGGGAGGATATAAAAGGGATGATTGATGGACCGTGCAGCCAATCCCATGAAGAAGTCTAGTGCCCTGTACACACGGTCGGATTTTCCAATGGAAAAAGTGTGATAGGACCTTGTTGTCGGAAATTCGGACCGTGTGTGGGCCTTATCACACATTTTCCATCGGAATTTCCGACACACAAAGTTTGAGAGCTTGCTATAAAATCCATTGTCGGAAATTCCGATCGTGTGTACACAAATCCGACGCACAAAGTGCCACGCATGCTCAGGATAAATTAAGAGACGAAAGCAATTGGCTCCTGCCCCGTTTATAGTCCCGACGTACGTGTTTTACGTCACCGCGTTCAGAACGATCGGATTTTCCGACAACTTTGTGTGACCGTGTGTATGCGAGACAAGTTTGAGCCAACATCCGTCGGAAAAAATCCATGGATTTTGTTGTCGGAATTTCCGATCAATGTCCGACCGTGTGTACAGGGCATTAGTGACGAAACATGTCGGGGGGGCGTGGCTACACGGCAATCAATCCTACTGACATGAGACGCCGGTTGCTTAGAGCAACACACTGACACCGAGAGCAGGGGCTTCGGAGTGGGTGAGAGATACACTACAAGCGCACACTTCAGGTCCGCCGCGGCCGCAGTGCACCGCTGAGCCATCTTTTTCTGCTTGCTGTGGTTATTTATTTGATGCTTTTTTATCGTTTGAAATGCGAGTGCAAACATTGAAGTGTTGGTGTGATTTTTAATAAACTGGTTGAAACTTTATCACGCTGTTTGGAACACTTTTCTTATTTTTCACATATGGAGAAATCTTGATTTGAACTACGGCGATACAGTGGATGGTCGTTTTTAACCCAGGTGTGGTTTAAATTACTCTTTAGCCAAAAACGAGAGTGGGAGGCAATATAAGTTGGTGAGTGCGTTTTTTCAGAGGGAGAGGTGTCACAAGCACGTTGGTGTGGTGGAAGATTTAAAGTTTTAAGAAGATTGAACTTTTTTTCATCCAAGATTTGTTTATTTATGGACTATTTTTTGTCACATGTCACTGGGTGATATATGTCATATTCACATTATATAGCCATCGATTCAAAATCAGACACTTAACTGACATTTTTGACACTTTTTTGGGAATCAGTGACATTATTACAGTAATCAATACTAAAAATATGCACTGTCACTGTACTAATGACACTGACAGGGAAGGGGTTAACATCAGGAGCGATCAAGGGGTTAAATGTTTGTGTTTTCTAACTGTATGGGTGACTGTGTGACTGGGGAGACACACAGATCCATCTTCCTGCTTAGCAGAAAGACAGAATCTGTGTGATCTTCCCTGTCAGAACGGCGATCTGCCTTGTTTACACAGGCAGATCCCCGTTCTGTCAATGCGGGGAACGATCGCGGGTGACTTACTAATTGGCTCCCCTGCTGGCCTCCGGCGCCACAATCGTGCCCACAAAAGCGAGTTTCCGAGCCAACGTACAGCTACGGCGATTCGCGGGATCGTGCCACCTTGCTGTAGTATAATGACGACGGCTGGTTGGCAAGTGGTTAACCTAAGTAAGCACCCTCTAGCACATTTCCTCTAACTCCCACCCCTTTCCCTAAAATCACTCCTGGCAGCATAATTGTTACCTGCCCCGCCCCCCCCCCCTTTCCCAATCACCATGTCCCACTCCTCTGCAAGACTCCTGTTATTACAGACCTCAGCCCCGAGAGATGCAGTAGCGCGGTGTCCCTCCTCCTCCTCGGCTCTTCCTCTCGGCCTGTGTACTGTGAAACGTTAGAGCTGAGGAGGAGGTGGCTATAGTCCGGTCCACAGTGAGTGCAGCCAGCGAGTAGAGAAATGTGATTGCGCCATGTGGGGGGGTGTGTGGGATGGTTGGACCCCGCACTCACTTCTATCTCCCCCACCCTCCCCGCACATTGCGTGGAGCTGAGGAGACCCTGGAAGGGAAGGAGGAAGAAGAGGGAGCCGCGGCGCCCCTCTCAATGTGGCGCGCAGTATCAGTCCAGGCCTGGCGTCACCCTCTGGTGGGTGTAACCCGGGTGGGGGCCGCACCAGGGGCGGACTGATAACTCATGGGGCCCCCGGGCAATAGGAGATTATGGGGCCCCCGGGCAATAGGAGAAGAATATGGGGCCCCCGGGCAATAGGAGATTATGGGGCCCCCAGGCAATAGATTATGGGGCCACACAGTATACACACACACACATACAGTATACACACACAGTACACACACACATACAGTATACACACACAGACACACAATATACACACACAGTATTTACACACAGAATACACATACACACACTGAAAAGGTACTGGAGAGGCGGGGCAGCTATAATCTTGGGATTTTTAAAAAAACACAGATTTTTATTGAGGCTGGCAACCCTGATGGGGCCCCTTAGTGGCATGGGGCCCTCGGGCAGTGCCCGAGTGCCCGAATGGTCAGTCCGCCCCTGGGCCGCACCCCCATAGCGACGCCACTGATCTCAGATCTTGAAGGGTGGCATGCATAGGTGAGACAACACCCTTTCTTTTATGTACCCCCACAGATAAAAATCGCAGGGGGGGGGTAAGGTCTGGCAACCTGGGAGGCTACAGGCGATGAACGGGATCTTGTTACCCACCTCTTCCAATCCTTAGCCGTGTTGAGGATTTATTAGGGCTCCATTCGAAACGCACCTCGGATATGTTCTAAATTTGATGTGTGAGGACAACCGGTACTTTTCTGTTCGCACCTGCAACCATCTTAAACACATTTTTTATGCGATTCGTAAATCTGCTTATGTGTTTGTTGAACCGATGGCGGAATTCACGTTGCACTTGAAAAATGGAAAAGAAACGTCGCAAACTGCAGCACACAACTTGACGTACATTCGCCATTTTCCTATAAACAAGAAACAGGGTCTTACATATGCATTCGCAATTTCCACTTCAATTTTTTCTAAACTTATTTTATCTAAAACTTTTTCATTAACTTTATCGCTATCACAAGGAATGAACAACATCCCTTGTGACAGCATGGACCGTGACAGGTCCTCTTTATAGAGAGAGATCTATTAGACCTGAAATCTCTCCTCTGGCCTCCAATGCAGCCGATCGGTCTGATTGGCTGCTTTCCCGGTCACTGACTGCCAGGTAAGCAAGGAGCCGAAACTGGAAGTGACAAAATTCTCATCGCTTCCTGTTTCCGGGGTCACAGAGAGGGAGGAACAATATCAGTTGCAGCAGGCGCCGCCGGTCGCATTGGTCCTGGGCTTAACGATCGGACGGGAAAGCCAGAGAAAGGTGGCGGTGGCAAGAGGGGGTACCCCCTTCTGCCGCCTGCAGAAGTGATCAAGTGGCTGTTCAACCACTTGAATCATTTCTGACTAAAAGAGGATAAGCTGCTGTAAATGTTGATATCGGGATGATGCCTGTATCTGCAGACTTCATCCCGGTATAACAACTTCAACCCAAGAACTTCATGGACGTCCTACAGACGGGAAGTGGTTAACAGAATGAACTTCCTGACTTCCAATGGCCACCCAAATTCTCAAACCTACCTTCTACAATCCACTCTTATAACTAAGTAACCATTTTTATTTTTAGGAAAACATCCAAGTCGTTTTTGAAGTAGTTCCTGTGTGTAGGCCTATAACAGGGGTCTCTAAACTTTCTAAACAAAGGGCCAGTTGACTGTCCTTCAGACTTTGGGGGGGGGGGGGGGGGGCAGACTGTGGCCAGGAGTAGAAAATGTCCTGGCATCAATGGGAGTAGAAAATGCTCCATGACTTGTATCAGTGGGAGGAATAGTGCCCCATCATTGGTGTCATTGGGAGGAATAGTGTTACATTATTATTGTCAAGGGGAGAATTTGTGCCCCATTGTTAGTATCAGTGGGAGGAATAGTGCCCCATCGTTGGTATAAATGGGAGTATTAATGCTCCATTATTGGTATTAATGGGAGGAATAGTGACGCGTCATTGGTGTCAATGGGAGGAATAGTGCATCATCGTTGGTGTCAGTGGGAGGAATAGTGCCCCATCATTGGTGTCAGTGGGAGGAATAATGCCCCATTGTTGGTGTTTGTGGGAGAAATAGTGCTTCATTATTGGTATCGATGGGAGGAATAGTGCCCCATCATTGAAGTTAGTGGGAGGAATAGTGCCCCATCATTGGAGTTAGTGGGAGGAATAGTGCCCCATCCTTGCTCTCAATGGGAGGAACAGTGCTCCACTATTGGTGTCAATGGGAGCAATAGTGCCCCATCATTGGTATCAGTGGGAAGAATTGTGCCCAATTGTTGGTGTCAATGGGAGGAATAGTTCCCCATCATTGGTGTCAATGGCAGGAATAGTGCCCCATGATTGGTGTCAATGGGAGGAATAGTGCCCCATCCTTGCTCTCAATGGGAGGAACAGTGCTCCACTATTGGTGTCAATGGGAGCAATAGTGCCCCATCATTGGTATCAGTGGGAAGAATTGTGCCCAATTGTTGGTGTCAATGGGAGGAATAGTTCCCCATCATTGGTGTCAATGGCAGGAATAGTGCCCCATGATTGGTGTCAATGGGAGGAATAGTGCCCCATCATTGGTGTTAGTGGGAGGAAAAGTGTGTCATCATTGGTGTTAGTGTGGGGAATAGTGCCGCATCATTGGTGTCAGCAGGAGGAATAGTGTGCCATCATTGGTGTCAGAGGGACTCATAGTGCCCCATCATGGGTGTCAATGGGAGAATTAGTGCCCCATCATTGGCATCAGTGGGAGGAATAGTGCCCCATCACTGGTGTCAGTGGGAGGAATAGTGCCCCATCGTTGGTGTCAGTGGGAGGAATAGTGCCCCATCATTGGTGTCAGTGGGAGGAATAGTGCCCCATCATTGGCATCAGTGGGAGGAATAGTGCCCCATCATTGGTGTCAGTGGGAGGAATAGTGCCCCATCATTGGTATCAGTGGGAGGAATAGTGCCCCATCATTGGTGTCAGTGGGAGGAATAGTGCCCCATCATTGGTGTCAGTGGGAGGATTAGTGCACCATTCCTAGTGTCAGGAACTATGTCAGCAACGATGGGTGAAATGAAAGCAAGCAAAGGGCCTCATCCGCAGTTTGGAGACCACTGGCCTATACCACAATGTACAGCTCTTACAGTAAAGAACTCTTTCAAAGCAAGATAATAAACCTCTGTACTCTTTATACCTCTTTTCCTCCTCATCTTACAACAATATCCCATTTTTCAGTCAGACTGACGTTCTTCTTTAAGTCTCCTTTAATTTAAAGGTCAGTCTCCCCATGACTTTAAGGAGCACAATTAAGGGCCCCTCACGTCTCTCTTGCGCACAAACAACGCCCTCCCCAGAGACGCCGGCGAGTCCTTTAACCTTTTCATATTATTGAGCGCCCTGAACTGCCTCTTGATGGATAGTGTCATCAGTGGAGTGACCCAGGAGGGGAATATATAATGGGAATAGGCAGTGGTCTGATTATTAACCCCTCCAGTACCACCCGTCCTGCTGGGTGTGCACTCTGGTAGTCGCTGAAGTTTATTGTATAAGCTGCTCTGGTGACAATTCCTCATTTCTTTCCTCCTGAGACAAAGTTTACCTAAACCCAAGAACAAAATAGTAACACATTGCAGACTGCCAATCCTTACAGGCCGTGGCTGCATTCGTTTTCTTTTCTTTTCCATCTTTTTTTCCCCTTTTAGGGTGCAGAGGTCAGGAGTGCATATCACACAGGGTACAGAGGTCAGGAGTGCATATCACACAGGGTGCAGAGGTCAGGAGTGCATATCACACTGGGTACAGAGGTCAGGAGTGCATATCACACAGGGTACAGAGGTCAGGAGTGCATAACACACAGGGTGCAGAGGTCAGGAGTGCATATCACACAGGGTACAGAGGTCAGGAGTGCATATCACACAGGGTACAGAGGTCAGGAGTGCATAACACACAGGGTGCAGAGGTCAGGAGTGCATAACACACAGGGTGCAGAGGTCAGGAGTGCATAACACACAGGGTGCAGAGGTCAGGAGTGCATATCGCACAGGGTGCAAAGGTCAGGGGTGCATATCACACAGGGTGCAGAGGTCAGGAGTGCATATCACACAGGGTGCAGAGGTCAGGAGTGCATAACACACAGGGTGCAGAGGTCAGGAGTGCATATCGCACAGGGTGCAAAGGTCAGGGGTGCATATCGCACAGGGTGCAGAGGTCAGGAGTGCATATTACACAGGGTGCAGAGGTCAGGAGTGCATATCACACAGGGTGCAGAGGTCAGGAGTGCATAACACACAGGGTGCAGAGGTCAGGAGTGCATATCGCACAGGGTGCAGAGGTCAGGCGTGCATATTGTACAGAGTTCAGAGGTCAGGGGTGCATATTACACAGGGTTCAGAGGTCAGGAGTGCATATTGCACACAGGGTTCAGAGGTCAGGAGTGCATATTGCACAGGGTTCAGAGGTCAGGAGTGCATATCACACAGGGTACAGAGGTCAGGAGTGCATATCACACAGGGTGCAGAGGTCAGGAGTGCATATCACACAGGGTGCAGAGGTCAGGAGTGCATATCACACAGGGTGCAGAGGTCAGGAGTGCATATCACACAGGGTACAGAGGTCAGGAGTGCATATCACACAGGGTACAGAGGTCAGTAGTGCATATCACACAGGGTGCAGAGGTCAGGAGTGCATATCACACAGGGTACAGAGGTCAGGAGTGCATATCACACAGGGTACAGAGGTCAGGAGTGCATATCACACAGGGTGCACAGGTCAGGAGTGCATAACACACAGGGTGCAGAGGTCAGGAGTGCATAACACACAGGGTGCAGAGGTCAGGAGTGCATAACACACAGGGTGCAGAGGTCAGGAGTGCATAACACACAGGGTGCAGAGGTCAGGAGTGCATAACACACAGGGTGCAGAGGTCAGGAGTGCATAACACACAGGGTGCAGAGGTCAGGAGTGCATAACACACAGGGTGCAGAGGTCAGGAGTGCATATCGCACAGGGTGCAAAGGTCAGGGGTGCATATCACACAGGGTGCAGAGGTCAGGAGTGCATATCACACAGGGTGCAGAGGTCAGGAGTGCATAACACACAGGGTGCAGAGGTCAGGAGTGCATATCGCACAGGGTGCAAAGGTCAGGGGTGCATATCGCACAGGGTGCAGAGGTCAGGAGTGCATATTACACAGGGTGCTGAGGTCAGGAGTGCATATCACACAGGGTGCAGAGGTCAGGAGTGCATAACACACAGGGTGCAGAGGTCAGGAGTGCATATCGCACAGGGTGCAGAGGTCAGGCGTGCATATTGTACAGAGTTCAGAGGTCAGGGGTGCATATTACACAGGGTTCAGAGGTCAGGAGTGCATATTGCACACAGGGTTCAGAGGTCAGGAGTGCATATTGCACAGGGTTCAGAGGTCAGGAGTGCATATCACACAGGGTACAGAGGTCAGGAGTGCATATCACACAGGGTGCAGAGGTCAGGAGTGCATATCACACAGGGTGCAGAGGTCAGGAGTGCATATCACACAGGGTGCAGAGGTCAGGAGTGCATATCACACAGGGTACAGAGGTCAGGAGTGCATATCACACAGGGTACAGAGGTCAGTAGTGCATATCACACAGGGTGCAGAGGTCAGGATTGCATATCACACAGGGTACAGAGGTCAGGAGTGCATATCACACAGGGTACAGAGGTCAGGAGTGCATATCACACAGGGTGCAGAGGTCAGGAGTGCATAACACACAGGGTGCAGAGGTCAGGAGTGCATAACACACAGGGTGCAGAGGTCAGGAGTGCATAACACACAGGGTGCAGAGGTCAGGAGTGCATAACACACAGGGTGCAGAGGTCAGGAGTGCATAACACACAGGGTGCAGAGGTCAGGAGTGCATAACACACAGGGTGCAGAGGTCAGGAGTGCATAACACACAGGGTGCAGAGGTCAGGAGTGCATATCGCACAGGGTGCAAAGGTCAGGGGTGCATATCACACAGGGTGCAGAGGTCAGGGGTGCATATCACACAGGGTGCAGAGGTCAGGAGTGCATATTACACAGGGTGCAGAGGTCAGGAGTGCATATCACACTGGGTACAGAGGTCAGGAGTGCATATCACACAGGGTGCAGAGGTCAGGAGTGCATATCACACAGGGTACAGAGGTCAGGAGTGCATATCACACAGGGTGCAGAGGTCAGGAGTGCATATCACACAGGGTACAGAGGTCAGCAGTGCATATCACACAGGGTGCAGAGGTCAGGAGTGCATAACACACAGGGTGCAGAGGTCAGGAGTGCATAACACACAGGGTGCAGAGGTCAGGAGTGCATAACACACAGGGTGCAGAGGTCAGGAGTGCATAACACACAGGGTGCAGAGGTCAGGAGTGCATATCGCACAGGGTGCAAAGGTCAGGGGTGCATATCACACAGGGTGCAGAGGTCAGGAGTGCATATCACACAGGGTGCAGAGGTCAGGAGTGCATAACACACAGGGTGCAGAGGTCAGGAGTGCATAACACACAGGGTGCAGAGGTCAGGAGTGCATAACACACAGGGTGCAGAGGTCAGGAGTGCATATCGCACAGGGTGCAAAGGTCAGGGGTGCATATCGCACAGGGTGCAGAGGTCAGGAGTGCATATTACACAGGGTGCAGAGGTCAGGAGTGCATAACACACAGGGTGCAGAGGTCAGGAGTGCATATCGCACAGGGTGCAAAGGTCAGGGGTGCATATCGCACAGGGTGCAGAGGTCAGGAGTGCATATTACACAGGGTGCAGAGGTCAGGAGTGCATAACACACAGGGTGCAGAGGTCAGGAGTGCATATCGCACAGGGTGCAAAGGTCAGGGGTGCATATCGCACAGGGTGCAGAGGTCAGGAGTGCATATTACACAGGGTGCAGAGGTCAGGAGTGCATAACACACAGGGTGCAGAGGTCAGGAGTGCATAACACACAGGGTGCAGAGGTCAAGAGTGCATATCACACTGGGTGCAGAGGTCAGGAGTGCATATCACACTGGGTGCAGAGGTCAGGAGTGCATATCACACTGGGTGCAGAGGTCAGGAGTGCATATCACACAGGGTGCAGAGGTCAGGAGTGCATAACACACAGGGTGCAGAGGTCAGGAGTGCATATCGCACAGGGTGCAGAGGTCAGGCGTGCATATTGCACAGAGTTCAGAGGTCAGGGGTGAATATTACACAGGGTTCAGAGGTCAGGAGTGCATATTGCACAGGGTTCAGAGGTCAGGAGTGCATATTGCACAGGGTTCAGGGGTCAGGAGTGCATATTGCACAGGGTGCAGAGGTCAGGAGTGCATATTGCACAGGGTTCACAGGTCAGGAGTCAGGAATGCATATTGCACAGGGTGCAGTAGTCAGGAGTGAATAAAAAACAGGCCAGTGTAAATCCAAAATTTAACATCCCCCAACTCCAACTCCCCCTCCCATGTACATAGCCCTCCCCCTCCCCTCACTCCCCCCCCCCCACCACCACTTCCAATACAGAGCTCTCCTCCAATTCCCTCCCCCCTCCCAGTACAGTGCCCTTCTTCCACCCACCTTCCCAGTACAAAATGACACACTACAGAAGAGAGCAGCTAGTACTCACCTGACTTTAGAGAAGTCCCAGCTGGGGACAAGGGCTGCAGGAGGAGCCGCTGTCGGGGGTCTGGTGTGGCTGACCACCTCTTCTGTATCATAATAGATGCTCCAGGGAAAGTTCTGTGCCTGAGCCACTCAAAGAGGCAAGCTGTCACTTGTAAACACAGAAGCTGGAAGAGGAAGGGAGTATGATAAGGTGATCACAGGGCCAGTGCTGGGGGGGTGGCAATATGAAGCACTGTCGCATTCCGGACAAAAAAAAACACCCCGCTATCAGGTTATTTTCCCTCCAGGTTGAAATGTTCTTCATTCATACAAAATAGGAATCAGAAAAAATACTGCAAGATGGCCACTAGATGGAGCTGATGATCTTCCAATGCTTGTGAGCTCCATCTAGTGGCAACGCGCAGTATTGCCCTGATTCACACCAGTGTCCTGAATAAAGGACATCCGACCTGGAGAAAAAAAAATAGCCTAATAGCATTCGATTTTTCCCACATTCGCATAGAACAAACGTACATGCAGTTTTACAGGACAAATAGCTCTTTTTAAAGTACATAGAGCAGGAAAATTCACCCGCAGTGAATGTCAGGTTGACTTAGTATCCTAGCATAGCGTGCGTTCATAGTGAAACCTATGAATGTTTCGTCCATGGTAACGTTCGTTTACAGACCATCCTCTTGCCTTGTTTTTGTTTTTTTCTGACTGTGTGGGAGCTCACTGATTGAATTGACTGGGTAACGGATCCTGCGTGCCCGTCCTGCGCTCAGGCTTATGTTATTTCAGGCCGGGGGGTGGCGCAGTAATGAATGGAGCCCAGCCTGGCTCACGCACTAACTTTGCTGCTCTGTTGGCAATCAGTGAAGCTCAGCGGTGGTGCCAAATGCAAGGCAAAGCCAGGGTTATAAGCCTGAACGACAGAGCAAGGAAAAAGCAAATATCCTCCCGCCGCCATAAGGACGCAAAGCGCTGCGCCGCGGCGAGCCTATAGAAACCCGGCCCGGCGACCCGCTAGAAGAGATTAGTGGCTTGATAGAGGCGAGATTGTGAACGGCGAAGATTCACTTCAATAAATCAGAATCTATTTAAGGGTGAAGTGTCTGCCGTCTTCGCTCAAATAGAACGTAATGGCTTTGTAAATGAAGCCGTGGCCGCCCGAACGAGGCAAGGGTACTCGGGGCAAGAGAGCCGCCGGCTCGCGGTCCCTCAGGCGTCATTATTGTCGGTCACATCTTCGTCACTTTCGTTTTTATCCTGAATTACGCTCGTCACCAGCTACCAAGAATAATTAAAAAAAAAAACGTCTCCACGCCGATATTCCGCCAACGTATTTTTTTTTTCATTTTTTTTGTAACTGCTTCAATCCTGGAGGCATTTCATGTTAATATACACACTTTGGCCCTTAAGATTAGTTAAACCCCCCCCCCCCAAACATTATATATTCTCCTAAATACTATGGGCAGCACAGTGTCTGAGTGGTTAGCACTTCTGCCTAGCAGCACTAAGGTTGCCGGTTCGAATCATGACCCTACCTGAATGGAGTTTGGATGTTCTCCCTGTGTCTGCGTGGGCTTCCTCTCACACTCCGAAGACATGCTGGGAGGATAATTGGCTCCTGTCTAAATTGGCCCTAATATATGAATGTGAGTTAGGGACCTTAGATTGTAATGTGAATGTACAAAAATTATACACTATGTTACCAAAAGTATTGGGACTCCTGCCTTTACACGCACTTGAACTTTAATGGTATCCCAGTCTTAGTCTGTAGGGTTCAATATTGCGTTGGCCCACCCTTTGCAGCTATAACAGCTTCAACTCTTCTGGGAAGGCCGTCCACAAGTTTAGGAGTGTGTCTATGAGAATGTTTAACTATTTTTCCAGAAGCGCATTTGTGAGGTCAGGCACTGATGTTGGACGAGAAGGCCTGGCTCGCAGTGTCCGCTCTAATTCATCCCAAAGGTGTTCTATCCAGGTTGAGGCCAGTCAAGTTCCTCCACCCCAAACTCGCTCATCCATGTCTTTATGGACCTTGCTTTGTGCACTGGTGAGCAGTCATGTTGGAACAGGAAGGGGCATCCCCAAACTGTTCCCACAAAGTTGGGATCATGAAATTGTCCAAAATGTCTTGGTATGCTGATGCCTTAAGAGTTCCCTTCACTGGAACTAAGGGGCCAAGCCCAACCCCTGAAAAACAACCCTGCACCATGATGCCCCCCTCCACCAAAATTATTTGGGACCAGTGCACAAAGCAAGGTCCATAAAGACATGGATGGTGCAGTTTGGGGTGGAGGAACTTGACTGGTCCTGACCTCAACCCAACAGGAGACCGGTTGCTGGAGTTTTGGGAGAGGAATGTTATCCCTTGACTGATATAGAATTCTAACTGCTGAACAGTCCTGGGTCGTCTTTGTCGTATTTTTTTGTTTCAAAGATGCTACAAATATTTTCAATTAGTGAATTGGTGAAAGGTCTGGACTGAAGGCAGGCCACTTAAGCTCCCGGGCTCTTCTACTAGGAAGCCATGCTGTTGTCATAGATCCAGTATGCGGTTTGGCATTGTCCTGCTGAAATATGCAAGACCTTCTCTGAATAAGACATTGTCTGGATGATAGCGTATGCTGCTCTAAAACCTGGATATATCTTTCAGCATTGATGGTGCCTTTCCAGATTTACAAGCTGGCCCCATTCCAAACACAGTAATGCCCCCCCCCCCCCATCCCCCATACCATCAGAAATGGAGGAGTTTGAACTGAGTGCTGATAACAAGCTGGAAGGTCCCTCTCCACTTTAGTTCAGGGGACAAGGCGCTCATGGTTGCCAAAAACAATGTTAAATTTTGATTAGTCAGACACAGATCAGTTCTCCACTTTGCAACAGACCATTTAAATGAGCTTTGGCCTGGAGAAGATGGTGGTATTTCTGGATCATGTTTAGATAAGGATTCTTCTTTCCATGATAGAGCTTTACCTTGTATTTTTGGATGGCGCAGCGAGCTGTGGTCACAGACAGTGATTTCTGGAAGTATTCCTGAGCCCATGCAGTGATGTCCATCACACAATCATGCCCGTTTTTAATGCAGAGCAGTCTGAAGGCCCGCAGATCACCGGCATCCAATATTGGGTTTCGGGCTTCTCCCTTCACACACAGAGATTTCTCCAGATTCTCTGAATCTTTTGATGATCTTCTGTATTGTAGATGATGATATTTTTAAATTCTTTGCCATTTTGCGTTGAGGAACATTCTTCTGAAATTGTTGGACAATTTTTAGATGCAGCTTTTCACAGATTGCTGAACCTCTGCCCATCTTTACTTCTGAGACGCTCTGCCTCTCTAAGATGCTCTTTTTTTACCCAGTCATGTTACTGACCTGTTGCCAATAAACATAATTAGTTGTAAAATCTTCTTCCAGCTCTTCCTTGTTGGTAACCACTTACTTTTCCAGCTTGTTGTTGCCCTGTCCCAACTTTTTTGAGATGTGTTGCTGCATCAATTTCAAAATTACCTTTTTTTTTTTTTTTTTTTTTTTTTTAAACGGTCCATTTTAACTACCTCAATGCCAGGCGCTTTCACCCCCTTCCTGCCCAGGCCAATTTTCAGCTTTCAGCGCTGTCACACTTTGAATGACAATTGCGCGGTCATGCTACACTGTACCCAAAATGATTTTTTTAATCATTTTCTTCACACAAATAGAGCTTTCTTTTGGTGGTATTTAATCACCACTGGGTTTTTTTTATTTATTGCTAAAAAAAACATAAAAAGGCCAAAACTTTGGGAAAAAAAAGGTTTTCTTAGTTTCTGTCAGAAAATTTTGTAAATAAGTGAATTTTCTCCTTCACTAATGTGCGCTGATGAGGCTGCACTGATGGGGCGGCACTGATGGGGCAGCACTAAAGGGCACTGATGGGGTGGCACTGATGAGGAGGCACTAATATGCTGCACTGATGGTCACTAATAAGTTGCACTTATATGCAGCACTGACAGGCGGCACTGATAGGTGGCACTGATGGGCACTGATAGGTGGCACTGATGGGCACTGATAGGTGGCACTTATGAGCAATGATAGGTGGCACGGATGGTGGCACTGATGGGCGGCACTGATTGGCATCACTGGTGGGTGGCCACTAATGGGAGACACTGATGGGCACTGATGGGTGGCACTGATGGGCAGGCACTGAAAGGCAGCACTGATTGGCATCACTAATGGGCACAGATTGGCCTCACTGATGGGCACAGACTGGTGTCACTGATGCGCGGCTCTTTGCCAAGATCTCGGTCATGGCATGTCCCTGGGACATGGCGCACCTACGATCGCCATGCTGCGTGCCCCCCGTGGGCGCGCGATTGGGGCTTCAATGGGCATCATCATATGATGTCATCCCAGAACTCCGCTGTCATTTGCCTATACGGTGGGCGGGAGGCGGGTAAACATTTGATGTATTTTATTTCTATTGTGAATATAATGTGGGTTTATGAGATATGCAAATCATTGCATTCTATTTTTACAGAGATGTTACACAGCGGCGGCGCCCCAACTTTTTAGGAATTCGGATTGTACATAGACAACCCAGACACATGTGTTTATGGGGCGGGGCTTTGAATTTTTTAAACTTTTTTTCCCCCCTAACTTTATTGCTATCACACTCACCGGCCACTTTATTAGGTACACCTTGCTAAGTATCGGGTTGGACCCCTTTTTGCCTTCATTCTTGGTGGCATAGATACAACAAGGTGTTGGAAACGTTCCTCAGAGATTTTGCTCCATAGTGACATGATAACATCACACAGTTGCTGCAGATTTGTCGGCTGCACATCCCTGATGAGAATCTCCCATTCCACCACATCCCAAAGGTGCTCTATTGGATTGAGATGTGGTGAGTGTGGAGGCCATTGGAGTACAGGGACCTCATTGTCCAGTGGTGAGATGATTGGAGCTTTGTGACATGGTGCATTATCCTGCTGGAAGGAGCCATCAGAAGATGGGGACACTGTAGTCATAAAGGGATGGACATGGTCAGCAACAATACTCAGGTAGGTCGTGGTGATTAATCGATGCTCAATTGGTACTAAGGGGCCCAAAGTGTGCCAAGAAAATATCCCCCCCACCATTACACCACCACCACTAGCCTGAACCGGTCATACAAGGCAGGATGGATCCATGCCCCAAATTCTGACCCCACCATCTTAATCTCGCAGCTGAAATCGAGACTCATCAGACCAGGCAACGTTTTTCCAATCTTCTATTGTCCAATTTTGGTGATCCTGTGTGAATTGTAGCCTCAGTTTCCTGTTCTTGGCTGACGGGAGTGGCACCCGGTGTGGTCTTCTGCTGCTGTAGCCCATCTGATTCAAGGTTGGATGTGTTGTGCATTCAGAGACGGTATTCTGCATACCTTGATTGTAACGAGTGCTTATTTGAGTTGCTGTTGCCTTTCTATCATCTCCAACCAGTCTTCCCATTCTCCTCTGACCTCAACAAGGCATTTCCCTCCACACAACTTCCGCTCACTGGATATTTTCTCTTTTTCCCACCATTCTCTGTAAACCCGAGAGATGGTTGTGTGTGAAAATCCCAGGAGATCAGCAGTTTTTGAAATACTCAGACCAGCCTGTATGGCACCCACAACCATGCCACATTCAAAGTCACTTAAATCCCCTTTTCTTCCCCATTCTGTTGGAACTTCAGCAAGTCGTGGTCACCACGTCTAGATGCCTAAATGCATTGAGTTGCTGCCATGTGATTGGCTGATTAGCAATTTGTGTTTCCAAGAAATTGAACAGGTGTACCTAATAATAGAGTGGCCAGTGAGTGTAGAAGATCAATAGCCCCCTATGTGATAGTACGTAGTAATGACGTGTTCTCTTAGGTTTGCGTGTTTTGCAACCGCGCTTTTTCACGTGTTTCACGTTTTGCTGTGTTGTGATTTAATCATTAGCGATTGGGGGGGGGGGGGGATAGGAAATGTGAGGCACTGGATAAAACCACAATAGCTAATGATCCATATGTTCGAAGCTGCCTTATTGGTTGTTCCTCCCGAGATCGATCGCTAGGCGGCGTGCGTCGGTCCTACAGACGGGAGATAATGAGCAGGTTGGACAAACGCAGGAAGAAGAGACAAAAGACGGTGACTGCGGATGACAAATGGATCTGATTGTTACAAATCTTAAAGATCAGACATCAGATGGACGTTATTCATTTCTTCACCCAGAAGCGGTAATGACATCCTCAGATTACAGGTATCCGGACACGTGTACGGAATTCAAATCCCGCCGCAGACAAAGGCGGCGAAAAAAAAAAATCGATGGTGCGGCTTATTCTCCGGCCTGAGTGCCGGGAAAGGACTGACCATTAGCAGCTCAATAGAGGCGGCCCTGGGTGACCTTACATCACACGCGAACAGGAGGCGAGGGCGCCAAAGTGGCGTATTAGCGATGCGTACAATGCGCACCGAGGACTTCAAACGAAGACGTCTCGCTGCATTAAGCACCAAATTACCAACACTTCTGCCGCCAAGAAAACTAGAAGAGTAGAGAAGTGCTCAGAACCATGACCCTCACATCATTAATGCTACAAAAATGTCTTCTACTAAGAACACAAGAAGAGCGGAGCATTCAGAGTCCCCGCTGTCCAACCTTTACCTCCCAACAACCCCATAGAACAAAGTATGTAGACGATGGACACGCCCCCTGCCACACCCCCAGATATGCAGACCGTGGCAAATTAAAGCTGAAGTTTAATCTGCTTCGATTTTACCTTCACTGACTTCTATTTCCTGGGAGTTCCTGGAGTCGTCTGGTCCTTTTTGAGGCCGTACCCTCCTCCTGATAGTGCTTTTGTGCCCATATTTTCCTGGCATCTATATAGATATTTTTTGTTCTTGTAGTTAATGAAATTGAGTTTCTTTTTGTTCCTCTCTATACCCTTAGTCTCAGGTGTTTTTTTTTTTTTTTTGTACCCATACTCCCTTGGGCCTCTAGGGTTTCTTGTGCCCATACCCTCTTGGCCTCTAGTGTTTTTGTACTCATACTCCCTTGCCCTTGTTTTTTTCTATCCATAACCCTTTGGCATCTAGTGGGTTTTGTACCCATAACCCCTCGCCCTGTAGTGTTTTTGTGCTCATACTCCCTTGACCTCTAGTGTTTTTCTGCCCTTACCATCTCAGCCCCTAGTGTTTTTTTTACCCACACCCTCTTGGCCTTCTTGTGTCCATACTCCTATGGGCCTCTAGTGTTTTTGTACCTGTAACCACTTGGTCTCTAGTGTTTTAGGTACTCATTAGCTCTTTGTCTCTAGTGTTTTTATGCCAATACTCCCTTGGCCTCTAGTGTTTTTCTGCTCATAACACCTCAGCCTCTAGTGCTTTTGTACCCATACCCTCTTGGGCCTCTAGTGTTTCTTGTACCCACACTCCCTTGGGCCTCTAGTGTTTCTTGTGCCCACACTCCCTTGGGCCTCTAGTGTTTCTTGTGCCCACACTCCCTTGGGCCTCTAGTGTTTCTTGTGCCCATACTCCCTTGGGCCTCTAGTGTTTCTTGTGCCCACACTCCCTTGGGCCTCTAGTGTTTCTTGTGCCCATACTCCCTTGGGCCTCTAGTGTTTCTTGTGCCCATACCCCCTTTGTCTCTAGTGTTTCCAGTGCCCATACCCCCTTGGCCTTGTTTTTTTCTATCCATAACACTTTGGCATCTAGTGGGTTTTGTACCCATAACCCCTCACCCTCTAGTGTTTTTGTGCCCATACTCCCTTGACCTCTAGTGTTTTTCTGCCCATAACACCTCAGCCCCTAGTGTTTTTTTACCCATACCCTCTTGGCCTCTAGTGTGTCTTGTGCCCATACCCTCTTAGCCTCTAGTGTGTCTTGTGCCCATATCCTCTTGGCCTCTAGTGTTTCTTGTGCCCATACCCTCTTAGCCTCTAGTGTTTCTTGTGCCCATATCCTCTTGGCCTCTAGTGTTTCTTGTGCACATACCCTCTTAGCCTCTAGTGTTTCTTGTGCCCATATCCTCTTGGCCTCTAGTGTTTCTTGTGCCCATATCCTCTTGGCCTCTAGTGTTTCTTGTGCCCATATCCTCTTGGCCTCTAGTGTTTCTTGTGCCCATACCCTCTTGGCCTCTAGTGTTTCTTGTGCCTATACTCCCTTGGCCTCTAGTGTTTTTTTACCTGTAACCCCTTGGTCTCTAGTGTTTTTGTACTCATACCCCCTTTGTCTCTAGTGTTTCTTGTGCTCATAACACCTCAGCCTCTAGTGCTTTTGTACCCATACCCTCTTGGGCCTCTAGTGTTTCTTGTACCCACACTCCCTTGGGCCTCTAGTGTTTCTTGTGCCAATACTCCCTTGGTCTCTAGTGTTTTTGTACTCATACCCCCTTTGTCTCTAGTGTTTCGTGTGCCCATACTCCCTTGGCCTTGTTTTATTCTATCCATACGCCTTTGGCATCTAGTGGGTTTTGTACCCATAACTCCTCGCCCTCTAGTGTTTTTGTGCCCATACCCCATTGGTCTCTAGTGTCCCTCCTTGGCATCAAGTTTATATTAACCTATACCCCCTTGGCCTCTAGTGTATTTTGTACTCATGTCAATGTCATTAACATGTCGATGTTGGGGGGGTGGGGGGGGGGGGGGGGTGGGTGCAAAATATAAACAGATTTCAATCTTTACTTGTAATATAGATTTCAGTTGTATCCACTTTGCTGGCTTTCCTACTGAATTCTGGGAGAAGTTTTGTTGCCATGCTAGATACAGACCGATTCAGATGTATGTGAAGCCAAAATCTGTTTGTTTTCTTTAGTTTTGAAGAGAATGTGGAAGAGTTTGAACCCCTGTCAGGTTTTTATTGCTGGAAAAAAATGGGATTAAAAGAATAAATACAGAGTTTGGTCTATTAGATAAAACTACAAAGACTTTGCATGCATCCGTCTTATCTGATAGACCAGACTCTATATTAATCCTTTTAATCCCGGATCTCATTTCCAGTCGGAATATTCGGGGGATGTGGAGTATTTGCATTTCTTTTGATCTTCGCATTTGCTTTTTATTTGATTACAAGTCTGAGACGGTGGATGTTTGTTCTTTTTCTTCCCTCTTGAAGGTTTTTTTTTTGCTGTCTGTGTCCATGCTGGGGAGATTCGCTCCTAAATCACCTGCCTCTTGTTAGCATGTGAAAACTGCAGAACAATGGATTGGCTCCTTGTGCTGCTTCTCCATCTCCCAGTCTGAGCTCTGCTGTACAGGGACCGCAAGAGGTGGTTAATATGAATACAGAAATGCATTAATCTGTGTATATTATATCTGCCTCTGGACACACAAATATTTATTGAAAGGGTAACTCCACCTTCGTAGGGAAAAAAATTAGCAAAATAAATTAAAAAAAAAAAAATAATCTAGCCTATACAATTGCAATACAAGTCATATTGTAATTGAATGTTATTAAAAATTATCTTTCCTTTTCAATCTGCAGTGCTGCGGTTTTCTGTAAAATGCAAAATGGCGACCTGGAGGGGTCGGATGGTATACAGAACACCCCCTCCCCCACACACACACAGAAATGTAATTTCCTGCTTGTGTGATTGGCTCACTGATTTTTCCAGAAGTCTGCACTAAGATACAAATTTGATTTTGAGAATCCCCTGCAACAATAATGTCATTTTTGGTGAGATACTCCCGAAGGGAAATCCCGTCTAAAGGGATGCAGACCCTGCCACTTTCCTCATTAGAGCCCTTCAGGTGCAGCAGCTGATTGATAATTACAAAACCACTCCCATACAAATTCACTTGGACACAGAGAAACAAACAGCTGTTTCTCCAGAATAACAAATGGTAGGAATCAGCAACATAGTTTGTTATAATCCCTGCAATGTACAGAGATCAACCAGAGGGGAATGTTTTTAATAAGAATAATAATAAGTAAATAATAAGTAATAATAAGATTATTTCTATAAGATTAATAACAATATACAATGATTATTAGATTATAAGATTATTATTATTAATAATAATAATAATAATAATAAGTAATAATAACAAATAATTCTTGATCGCCGCAAAGGATATAAATCCATTTTGTGTGCACCAAATGCCTTTGCAAATTCCGATTATTACCTTGTTAAATTAGCAGTGACATCATCACTGTGCTGTGATTAGCAGACCCCACCCACTACAGGCTGCCTGTAGAAAACTACAGGAAGGGGGAGGAGACAAGACCAGTCACCCTGCAGAAGGAGAGAGAGCAGAACTGTGGGAGGAGCCTAGCAGACCCCATCCACCACAGGATGCCTGTAGAAAACTACAGGAGGGGGGCGGAGACAAGACCAGTCACCCTGCAGAAGGAGAGAGAGAGCAGAACTGTGGGAGGGGCCTAGCAGACCGTACCCGCTACAGGCTGCCTGTAGAAAACTACAGGAGGGGCGGAGACAAGACCAGTCACCCTGCAGAAGGAGAGAGAGAGCAGAACTGTGGGAGGGGCCTAGCAGACCCCACCCACCACAGGCTGCCTGTGCAGAGAGCAGCCCAGCAGGCTCCACCTACTACAGAAAACTACAGGAGGGGGGCGGAGACAAGACCAGTCACCCTGCACAAGGAGAGAGAGCAGAACTGTGTGGGGTGCCTAGCAGACCCCACCCACCACAGGCTTCCTGTAGAAAACTACAGAGGGGGCGGAGACAAAACCAGTCACCCTGCACAAGGAGAGAGAGCAGCAGTGAGCGGTCTTTATTACAGGAAGTCTCACACTGGATTACTGCACAGATCTGGAAGAAATGCACAAAGCTCACCGAGATTCAAGGAAGAATAGCCAATACTTGCTTATCCTGGAGTTCAGCTTTGAGAGAAAATGTATTAAAAAATACATTATTAAAAAAATGAATTCAGCATTATTTTGTAAATGATCCTTGTACCATGTCTAATATGTGCATTACCTATGACCATCTTGTGACCACAATGCAGTATTTTCCTAAGAAATACCACAATCAGGAAAATGCTGCATTATGACCACTAGATGGAGCTGATGATCATAGGAGGGACACATTATTTGCTACAGCTGTGTAAATACTGAGCAATTTTTTTTTTTTTTTTATAGATAAACCCCTAATATTCAAGTATGAATACATACTATATGCCTTTTGGATTTGGACACATGTGCTTATCCCCGGAGTTCATCTTTCAGCCATATTTTTCTTTTTTTGCAGTAGTAACTTTTTTTGCATCAGTTTTCTTTATTAGTTTTCCTGCAAGAGTTTGGGATTTTCCTCCCCGCTGACAGGCCGCCTCTGTGAACATTACGCAGCTGATAAATCTGCAGCCGGCTCCGTGCCGCGAAAAAAAAGCAGAAATCTGCAGACAGCACCCACTCAAACCATCCCCCGCCATTAGGACTTCCATTAATTACACTGTCCACCTCGATAAGGCAACGCGGGGAGATCTAGAGCGTAATGTGCGACTTTATCATACATCGCGGGTAATGAGCTTTGCACGCCATCCAGGGAGAATCCGCAGCTTACTCTTATATAAAGGAGGAAATGCGGACAGACAGAGCGTTTGCTGATGGCAGCGAAAAGGCCAGATAATTGTAAACAAGCGATCGGCTTTTATTATTGCTGTGCAGATGCGTTTGGGAATGAGCAACAGGCGTGCTTAACCACTTCAATACCGGCCACTTTTACCCCCCCCTTCCTGCCCAGGCCAATGTTCAGTTTTCAGCGCTGCCACACTTTGAATGACAATTGCGCGGTCATGCAACATCGTCCCCACTTGACATTTTTTAGCATTCTTTTTACAAATAGAGCTTTCTTTTGGTGGTATTTAACCACTTCAGCTCCGGAAGGTTCACCCCCCTTCATGACCAGGCCATTTTTTGCGATACAGCACTGCGTAGCTTTAACTGACAATTATTTTATTTATTTATTTATTTATTTATTTATTTTTAACTTTTTTTTTTTCTTTTTTTTTAGAACATACTGTGACCAGAGCAATACATTGTACTGCTCTGGGGAAGTGATCGGGGTTTATTTTTTTTTTTTTTATACACATTATAATTGTTTATACCAGTGAGTTTCTTTGGTATAAGCAACCATTGAATGCAACTAGTTCATTCAGTGTGTTTTGTGTTACATGGTATAGATAGGTTATGAGTGGCTCTGTCTGTACCATGTGATCACTGTGACCAATCACAGCTAGCAAAACAATAGTACTGAATGAAACTGATTCATTCAGTGTGTTTTGTGTTATATGGGAACGAAAGGCTGTGAGTGGCTCTGTCTGTACCAAGTGATCACTGTGATGAATCACAGCTAGCGAAACAATAGTATTGAATGAAACCGATTCATTCAGTGTGTTTTGTGTTACATGGTATAGATAGGCTGTGAGTGGCTCTGTCTGTACCATGTAATCGCTGTGACCAGGGGCGGACTGACAACTCATTGGGCCCCTGGGCAATAGGAGATTATGGGGCCCCCAGGCAATAGGAGATTATGGGGCCACACAGTATACACACACACACATACAGTATACACACACAGACACACAATATACACACACAGTATACACACACAGACTACACATACACGCACTGAAAAGGTACTGGAGAGGCGGGGCAGCTATAATCTTGGGATTTTTAAAAAAACACAGATTTTTACATACTGTCCCTGGTTTTATTGAGGCTGGCAACCCTGATGGGGCCCCTTAGTGGCATAGGGCCCCTCGGGCAGTGCCTGAGTGCCCGAATGGTCAGTCCGCCCCTGGCTGTGACCAATCACAGCTAGCAAAACAATAGTACTAAATAAAACTGATTCATTCAGTGTGATTTGTGTTACATGGTATAGATAGGCTGTGAGTGGCCCTGTCTGTACCATGTGATCACTGTGATGAATCACAGCTAGAAAAACAATAGTACTGAATGAAACTAATTAATTCAGTGTGTTTTGTGTTATATGGGAACGAAAGGCTGTGAGTGGCTCTGTCTGTACCATGTGATCACTGTGACCAATCACAGCTAGCAAAACAATTGTACTAAATGAAACTGATTCATTCAGTGTGATTTGTGTTACATGGTATAGATAGGCTGTGAGTGGCCCTGTCTGTACCATGTGATCACTGTGACCAATGACAGCTAGAAAAACAATAGTGCTGAATAAAACTGATGAATTCAGTGTGTTTTGTGTCACATGGCACAGATGGGCTGTGATTGGCCCTATCTGTACCATGTGATCACTGTGACCAATCACAGCTAGCAACACAATTGTACACAATGGATGGCATGAAAGGAAGCCATCCATTGTTTACAACTGTCATGTGTTCTGCTGTGATTGATCACAGTGATCACATGATACTGGCAGCGGGCCGGTACACTGATCAGTCATCAGGTGACAGATCGTGCCTCAGGGCACAAGGCGTGATGCGGGAGAACATTATATGACATAAACCCGGATTGACGAAAGCTCCACCCGTCCGTCATTTTGCTATAGGCTGGGCAGGAACTGGCTAAGGGCCCTTATTGCACCATGCATTGTATCATTACCTATGCAGGATCAGAATAGTGGAGTTCACCCTGTGTGTTATCCTGGGTACTGAGGTGAGCGAATCATAAGACTGGCTGAGCAGAGTTGACTTTATGGCTCATCCGTAGTTCAAATCTGACCTCTGGCCTCCCCTTCAGTCTTACACAATTGTACCGGCTCCTATCCCTGACTGAAATGGCCTACTCTGATTTCACCGCACACTGTGAGCTTCTCAGAAGCTGCAGCAAGTCAGACACAGCCCGCTTCATTTTCTGGCTGGAGGACGCCCAGCATTATCAAGCTTTCCTCCCCAGCCTGACTGTCCCTGGCCCCGCCCCTTTCATTCACTGGTTTTCTGTTCCTCCAATCCTGAAGGCTCAGCATCACCCAGGGTGGTCTGCATGCAAATACATTCCACCTAAGAAAGCCCACTCCTCCAGACTGACACCCACCCATCAAGGCAATCCCTTTAATCTGTAGATGAAGAAATAGAAAGATACAAAAAGAAACAATGTTTCTTTTTATCTTAGTGTTTCAGTATTTGCAAAACTCCTCCCACTGCTTGCATCAGAACTGGGGGCTCTTCAGAGGAGTACCGAGGAAGGGCGCTGTGACGTTTTCAGAAAGCTATGTACGGCACCCTGCCGGTGTTCTATCGATTTGTGCCCTCCGTCGAAAAGTGCCCGCGCATGCGCAGAACGGATTTCCCGATCAGCTGGAGTGACGTCACCATAGCGCATGCACACATCGTAGGAGGCTTTTTTCGATGGGAGATACCGTTTCACGGGCACAATTGAAAGCTATGCAAAAAACGGAGGGACACCGTAGTTGTCAGATTGAGCCTCGCTGTTGCAGGGCGGGTTGTGGCTGTGTTGCAACCCGCCCTTAGACACAGGCAAAACCCGCTGCTCAACACACCAAACACGCCCTGCAACACAGACAAAACCTGACCTTGAGCACACTGTAAACCCACGGCGCAACAGCGAGGCACAATAGGACAAATATGGTATCCCTCCGCTCTTTGCATAGCATTCATCTCTGCCCGTCAAATGGTATCTCCCGTCGAAAGAAGCCTCCTGCGCTATGCGCATGCGCTATGGCGTCACGCCAGCTGATCAGGAAATCAGCTGGAGTGCCCTTCCGTTCTGCACTTTTCGACCGAGGGCACAAATCGGCAGAACACCGGCTCCTCCCACCAGCCACTGTCTGCCTGCTTTGTATAGAGAAGCACAGAGACCCAGTTATGACAGCACTGGTCCTAAAATGTATGTAATGAAAACAGAAAGGTTTTATTTAAAAATGTCAAGGTGGGGGGGGGGGGGGGGGTAGGAGAGAACCAGAGAAAGCAATGTATAAGCAGATTAATCTTAAACAATAAATGAGGATAGTCTTTATCCAGGAATCTACCCTGGGATGTGCTGTAATGCAAAAAATGGCCAGCAGAGGCTGAAGGGTTAATCAGAAATCGCCGCCTGTAATCCTAATGGGTATGAAATGATATTTATTTACATGAAGCTGTAATGAAATCTATTTATTACACAGCTCATCACCTCCCCGGAGCGCTAATTAGCTCCTGCCGCTGGATGCGAGAATGAGACGGCACGCAACGCGGCCCGGAATTAGTCTCGCTGCCTAATTCATTTTTTTTTTTCAATGCTCCATATATAACTGTCAAGAGTGGTTTGTGATGGCCGAATACAGAAAGAGCCTCAGAAAAATGATACAGGTAAAGTGTACCTGTCACTTGTCAAAGCAGAGGCAGACATGTTTGGGATGAAGCCGTGGTCTGCCTGTATCTACAAAGAAGAGGTGGTAAAAAAATAATCTTTTGTATGGGTGAAATAGATATCAGTGAATATGAGGCTAGGCTTCCAGTTCCTATAACTTGTTGGGTTATGGTGTCACAGCTCCGCCCTTTTCTCATTAAGCCAAACCCTTTCTTTCAGCATCACAGTACACCCAAGGTGCTAAAGACGTTAATCCTTTAAAAAAAAAATTAGTTTACCCTAATCAGCCCTTATTAACTCCTTCTTCCCCTTCTCCCCTTAGCTCTTATTTTCCTGCTTTTTTTAAAGTGTGAGTTTACCTTTACAGATTCTGTAAAAGTGAACTTACACTTTAAGTTCTACAGGCTGAAGTTTTTTTTTTAGGGATGCACCAATACTATTTTTTTTTTACGAGTACCTTTCTTTTTTTTTTTTTTTAGTACCCACCATACCAATTACCGATACCTACCGCAACTGTGTTGTTTACACTTCAGCTGTCAGCAATGGTACAAAGCATTGAAAAGTTATTTACAAATGAAATAAAAAAAATTTCTTTTTACATTTTGTGCTTTTTTCAATGTGAAATGTGTAAATATATGTTAAAGGTGTAAAAATATTAACAAACAAAGCAAGCAAAAAAAAAAAAGTTTTAATTATTAAACATTTAAAAAATAGAAGTGAAAAAATCATCAGGAAAATAATAATTAAATTGAGGAGAATAAGCAGTTAATTAAGGCTGATTAGAGTAAATTTAGGGTCAATAATGGGTTAAACACAAAAAATTTTTTTTTTTTACTTGACACGTTGCTTTAAACTGACTTTATTTGCAGATGGAAGTTCATCCCTTTGATCTGTAGATGAAGAAACAGAAAGATACAAAAAGAAACAATGTTTTTTTTTTATCTTAGCGTTTCAGCAGATGAGCAATTGTTGTTGATAAACATTGCCCGGCTGCTTTTTATTTTTTTGACAGATTCAATTGCCGGTGTTCTATCAAAGTGTCTGCCTATCGAATAATGCCCCCGGCGATCTGCACATGCGCAGTACGCAACGTCACTGCAGCTGATATGTTGATCAGCTAGTATGATGGCAACACTGCGCATGCACAGATCGTCGGAGGCATTATCTGACGATCTGCAAAGGGTCTGGTATGGATTGGGAGGAGGGGGCCACACACAGTTTTTTTCAGCAATTTTTAAATACCAGCAATTATTTTCTTTACATTCAGCTATCAGTGGGGAACCCCGCTGACAGCTGATGACTCATTGGCAGCAGCCCACTCCTTAACAACCACGTCTGTTACTGGCTGTTAAGGATGCTGGCGACTGCCGGCTTCAAATGACTACGAGGTTTCACTACTAAATTACTACAAGGTTCACTAAACGTAGTGAAGGTAAAAATGTATTTTGATAAAACAATGTGCGTTGACTTACCGCATACTCGGGTGCTGTAAGGTACCGTTTTGTGAATGAAGCCCAATAAGAAAAAGCCCTGTTAATTGCTGAATGTAAAGAAATAAATTGCCAGCATTTAAAAATTGCTGATAAAAAAGACGTGGGGTCCACCACCAATCCATACTAGGCCCTTATCAGAGCATGCAGCCTGGCAGGTCAGAAAAGGGGGGTGCAAGAGAGTGCCCCCCCCCTTCCGAACCATATCAAGCCACATGCCCTCAACTTGGGAGGGTGCTTTGGGGTGGGGGGCTCCCCCCCCTTAAGCACCTTGTCTTCATGCTGATGAGAGCAAAGGCCTCTTCCCCACAACCCCGGCCGGTGGTTGTGGGGGTCTGCGGGCAGGGGGGTTTATCAGAATCTGGAAGCCCCCTTTGAATAGGGGGCTCCCAGATCCCCCCCCCCCCCCCCATGTGAATGAGCATAGGTGTGCGCAGCCAGTTGCATTAAGATGTGCACCCTAAAGCTCAAATACACGTGTGTGTATGTATCTACATACATATGACCCCGGCACACTGATCTCCCAGCCGGCACAGTGAAAGAGATGTGTGTAAATGCTTCTCTTATGGCAGAGCCGGTAAAAGGGAGATCTCTCCCATCTTCCTTCTGGCACAAAGAGTGATAATGCTAATGCGCATGGGGAGATTAGGGTGTGCCCAGGCACACCAAGCACTCCCTGTGCACATGCCTATGTGAATGAGAATGGGGTACAAAGTACTCATATACAGTGTTTTAGTAGCATTTAGTGAACTTAATTTTTTTTTTTTAAACGCTGTGCGTTATCTTACCACATACTGGCATGCAGTAAGATAGTACTTTGTGAATGGAGCCCAATAAGAAAAAGCCTTGTTTGTCCTAAAAATTAAAACAACAATATGTATACTATTTTGTTATCCTAATGAGGAACTCCCTTACTATGGAAAAAAATATATATTCCTAATACTTGTCCTTGTATAATAATAATTGAAAAAAAAAATACTAGTCCATGGAGTTCAGGTATTTATTGCTTGTATGGACAGTTCTTTGGTGTAGAGATGTGAGAGCTGAAGTGGTTAAAAAAAAAAAGAGTACTGTGTATCAGATACATTATTTGTGTGTGTGTTTTTTTTTTTTTTAATATATATATATATTTTAAGCTTTCTCTAAGTGACAATGTATTTTCTTAATCTTTACTGAAGGAGTATTGTCGAGTTGTTTTTGGTAAACAGAGATCCTGCTCCTGTTGATGGAAATGGGTGGAAGTGGAATTCATCATTGTGTCAAAGTTTTCTACAAGTAATAAGACAAAAGGCCCAGGAGAGGAGCGAGGCGTCTCATAATGGGGAGCCTCTCCAGTGAGGGGAACACATTCACAATATACTTTTGGATGGGACTGTCAATGGATGATGAATGATTGTGGGCTGATTTCTGAAGTCAAAACAGACACAGAAATATAAAGTATATAAACTTCAGAACATTGCAATTGTCATACATACAGAATGTACCCTCTATTAATATCAGTATTATAAAGAAATAGGTCACCTTTATTGTGCTAACACACTGAATATCAAACTATTGATTTTTTTTTTTTAAACACAATATTTTTTTCAGCATATTTTTGCATCTCAGTGCTGCTTCTTTCCTGTAGAGTCTTAGAAGCCACATCATGTCTCCATGCACTCCATTGGTAGCGGTGGCTGGACATATACATTATATTACCAAAAGTATTGTGACACCTGCCTTTACACGCACATGAACTTTAATTGCATCCCAGTCTTATGCCCCGTACACACGGTCTGACTTTCCGACGTAAAATGTGCGATCGGAGCTTGTTGTCAGAAATGTTGACTGTGTGTGGGCTCCATCGGGCAGTTTTCATCGGAATTTCCGGCGCACAAAATTTGAGATCTGGTTCTCAAATTTTCCCGACAACAAAATCCGTTTGCGTAAATTCCGATCATCTGTAGACAATTCCGACGCACAAAGTGCCACGCATGCTCGGAATCAAGCAGTGGAGCCGCACTGGCTATTGAACTTCATTTTTATCAGCTCGTCGTACGTGTTGTACGTCACCGCGCTCTTGACATTCGGAATTTCCGACAAGATTTGTGTGACCGTGTGTATGCAAGACAAGTTTGAGCCAACATCTGTCGGAAAAAATCCATGGATTTTGTTGTCGGAATGTCCGATCGTCTGTACGGGGCATAAGTCCGTAGAGTTCAATATTGAGTTGGCCCACCCTTTGCAGCTATAACAGCTTCAGCTCTTCTGGGAAGGCTGTACACAAGGTTAAGACCCCTTTCACACTGAGGTGCTTTTCAGGTGCTTTCATGCTAAAGAAAGCGCCTGAAAAGCTCAAGAAAAACCTATTTCTATTAAAATCAATAAATGCTTTCACACTGGGGCAGTGGGCTGGCAGGGCGGTGAAAAAATGCCCCTCTCTATTGAGATTAATGGAAAGCTCTTCAAAAGTTCCTGAAAAGCTCTTCAAAAGCGCTCAAATGTTTTACTGGCAGTTTAGAAGTGCCTCAGTGTGAAAGGGGCCTTAGTAGCGTGTCTATGGGAATGTTTGACCATTCTTCCAGAAGAGCATTTGTGGGGTCAGGCACTAATGTGGACAAGAAGGCCTGGCTCGAAGACTGCTTTCTAATTCATCCCAAAGGTGTTCTATCAGGTTGAGGTCAGGACTCTGTGAAGGCCAGTCAAGTTCCTCCACCCCAAACTTGCTTATCCATGTCTTTATGGACCTTGCTTTGTGCACTTGTGTGCAGTCATGTTGGAACAGGAAGGGGCCGTCCCCAAACTGTTCCCACAAAGTTGGGAGCATGAAATTGTCCAAAATGTCTTGGTATTCTGATGCCTTAAGAGTTCCCTTCACTAGAATGAAGGGGCCAAGCCCAACCCCTGAAAAACAACCCCCACACCATAATCCCCCCTCCACCAAATGATTTGGACCAGTGCACAAAGCAAGGTCCATAAAGACATGGATGAGCGAGTTTGGGGTGGAGGAACTTGACTGGCCTGCAGAGTCCTGACCTCAACCCTATAGAACACCTCTGGGATTAATTAGAGCGGAGACTGCGAGCCAGGCCTTCTCATCCAACACCAGTGCCTGACCCCACAAATGCGCTTCTGGAAGAATAGTCCAACATCAATGCCTGATCTCACAAATGCGCTTCTGGAAGAATGGTCAAACATTCCCATAGACACACTCCTAAACCTTGTGGACGGCCTTCCCAGGAGAGTTGAAGCTGTTTTAGCTGCAAAGGGTGGGCCAACTCAATATTGAACCCTACGGACAAAGACTGGGATGCCATTAAAGTTCATGTGCATGTAAAGGCAGGCGTCCCAATACTTTTGTTAATATAGTGTATGTGGCATCGCCATGAATGTCAGGAGGAAGGGCCGGTTCACACGAGGAATGGCACAGGAAACCACTTGTGCTCCTGTGCATTTTGAGTGTAGTGGGTTTTCAGCCCATTCATTTGACTGGGGTAAAATCGCACTACGCAAAACCAAAAGTAGCGCATGCACTTCTTTACAAATGCACTACAACCACATTGCATGATACTTCTGTACCATGCGAGCCAGTGCAGGCAACCAAACTGCATTTGGGGTATCATTAGCATTGCACTGCAGATCGCAAGGGCAGTGCATTTTGAGCGCGGTGGATATGCGCATGGAACACAGGTTTTCTGCACCACGTTCTGGTGTGAATGGGCCCTAAGCAAATTTATTTAAAAATTTTTTTGGTGTTGCTCATGGTAATGGCAAGAAATATTCAACCAAGTTTTACAAGGAATACCCATTACCATTTACTGTCAAATGAAGGCCCCGCAAAAAATGTGGTACAATTCACCTGGATACATGGCCGCTGATAAAGGGGTACCACCAGTCTTCATGTATGGGGCTCGGGCCCCCTCAGTTCAGCAGGGCCGAGCAGCAGGAAGAATTGGGTCATGGACTGGAGGGGGGATTGGTGTGGTCGAGGGGGGGGTATTGGTGGGGTTGAGGGGGATTGGTGTGGTCAAGGGGGGGGGATTGGTGGGGTTGAGGGGTGGGGGAATTGGTGTGGTCCTGGGGGGTACAATTACTGAAACCGATTCGCTATGTGGTTCTCCCTGCAGCAGCTAAAAATCCGGCTTCTCCCCCTCTCCCTTCTGCCAGCTTTCAGCTACTGCAGGGAAAGCCATACAGGCAAATCGATTTCTGTAATTGCTACCCCACTGCACCGATCACCCCCCTCCTGTCCATGACCGTATCACTGCCCTCGCCTCTCCAGTTTTAGTAAATCTCTTCCAGTGTCTCTTTAATCTGTGTCTCCTTTCCTTGTCTTCTTCCTTATATCCCTCTTCTATTTGGTGCTCTATCCCCCCTTCTCCGGACTCCCTCCTCGCTCCATGCGATCACGCTCTCCCTCCCTAGAAATATGTTGAACACACAACTTTTTTTTTTTTTAAGCGTGTCTCTGCTAAATGATATATTAGAGCCGGGGACATTTTGATCTCTTGCACAGTCGTCTTTATTTGTCTGACACTTCAACCAAAGCCGGTCCTGTCAATTCTCCCAACCAAAGCTCCCCCAGCACCTGTCACGGCGTGTCACCATGACTCAGTGTTACATTAATGTCTCACTTCATCATCACACTTCCAGGAGATGCTAAATGTGGCGGCTGGAGTCGCAGATTTCGGAGGAACAAGATGTTGGAGAGCCCTGTGGGGTGTTGTGTTTAGTTCTCGCAGTTATCTTCCATCTTTATAAAGTCCTATTAAAAGGAATACTGAAGGGGCGGGGGGGGGGGGGGGGTGACCGAGCAAGATGAACACTATGGCATTCATCAGAACTCCTGAACCCGAGCCGTGCGATAAAAGGCCGATATCTGGATCACATCCTCTCATCACAGATTCACCGTGAGGCTAGGTTCACATTTCTGCATGCATGCAATCACACGTTTTACCAAGACGCGCTGCCATTTTTCAGATGCGCGCTGGTGCCATTTATTGTCAATGGCACCCCCCACGCAGGGTCGGGACAAGGGGGGTGGGCAGGAGAGGTGGCTGCCCTGGGCACTGTGGTATCATGTGTGGTGGGGGAGGAAGATTGGAGGGGAGGGGATTTGTGCTGGAAGGGGGAATTTGGGGGGCAGCAGGCGGTAAGAATTGCTCTAGTAGGGGAAACTTGGGGGTTATGTGTTAAGAGTGTTGATTTTGGGGGATCTGTGTCAGAAAAAAAAAGCAGCCTGGCAATGTTTATCAACAACATTGCTCAGCTGCTGAAACAGAAAGATCAAAAGAAACATTGTTTCTCAATTTTTTTTATTATCTGTTCTATGCAATATGGTAAGCAATACCAATTAATTGTATTCATTTATATTGGAATGTATTTTGTCAAAAATAATGAAAGTTACAAAAAAGAAACAATGGGGTTTATTTACTAAAGGCAATTCCACTTTGCACTACAAGTGCACTGCAAGTGCACTTGGAAGTGCAGTCGCTGTAGATCTGATTGGGACATGCAAGGAAAATAAAAAACAGCATTTTTTGCTTGCACATGATTGGATGATAAAATCAGCAGAGCTTCCCCCAATTTCAGAGCTTCCCCCTAGATCTACAGTGATCTACAGCGACTGGACTTACAAGTGCACTTTAAGTGCACTTTAAGCGCACTTTCCAGTGCACTTGTAGTGCAGAGTGGATTTGCCTTTAGTAAATCAACCTCAATGTTTCTTTTTTTTTTATATCTTTCTGTTTATTCACCTAAGATCAAAGAGATGACCTTTGATCTGCAGATGAAGTAAGGCTTATAGCAACTGTCAAGTAAAAAGATTTTTAATTTTTTTATTAAATGTTCCTCTTTTTAACCCCTTATTAACCTATAATTTACTCTAATCAGCCTTACGTTTTTTTTTTTAAAGTCAATAAAAAAAAAAAAAAAAAAAAAAAGGTTATAATTACCTGCTCTGAATTTGCACAGAGCAACCCGGTTCCTCCTCTTCTCGGGTCCCTCTTCTGTGCTCTTGGACCCTCCCTCCTGACGAGTGCGCCCACAGCAAGCAGCTTGCTATGGGGGCACCCGAGCTTGCTATGGGGGCACATGAAACTGTGGCCCCACCCCCTCTCTTTCCTGATTGGCTGACTGACTTTGATTGACAACAGCAGGAGCCAATGGCGCTGCTGCTGTGTCTCAGCCAATCAGGACAGAGAGTCTCGGACAACTGAGACACTCAGGGACATCGCTGGACAGAGATGGGGCTCAGGTAAGTATTACGGGGGCTGGGGCAGCTGCTGCACACAGAAGGCTTGTTATTCTAATGCATAGAATGCATTAAGATAAAAAAAAAAAACCTTCTGACTTTACAACTCCTTATTCTCCTTCTCCATTTAATTATTATTTTCCTGCTGATTTCTTTTTATTCACTTCTATTTTATAAACTATTAATTATTAAAGCTTTTTATTTGTTTACTTTGTTCGTTAATATTTTTACACCTTTAACATAATTTACATGTTTCACATTGAAAAAAAGCACAAAAAAAATGTATTTCATTTGTAACTAACTTTTCAATGCTTTGTACCACTGCTGACAGCTGAAGTGTAAACAAAACAGTTGCAGTAGGTATCGGTAATTGATATTGGCGTGTACTAAAAAAATTGTATTTGTGCATCCATACTTTATAGTATGTTTATATAAAAAAATGCTGCACTGTATAAAAATAAACAATAAAAGTAAAAAAAAGTTAAGGGATAGCTCACACTGGGAATCGTGCAGGAATGTGCTGTGTGTTCCTGTGTGATTCACATGCAGTTCTGTGCGCTGCCCATTCAACCAGATCGCATGCATTTGCGTTTGGTGTGCCGTAACTCATTATTATGATGGATCAGATGCAGGCAACTCTCATAGTTAAAGGAAAGAGATGGTCAGCCATTCAGGATGACATCCAACAAATCGCAATCCTTTATTAAAACGAAATGCACAAATACAGCCTACGCGTTTCAGACGTTAGTCCTTAGTCATGGCTGATAAAAAAACAGAATAAGTGACACTTAAATAGTATAAAAAAAAGGTCACATGATTAACCAGCACAGGTGAAATCAAAATGCAAAAGGGAAACCCCAAATAATGGAACACATCACAGAAGATATAAGAATTTTCCTTGTTCTGGTATGTTGGAGGTGTCGGCAGCCTCGAGGTCTGAGCACCGTCTGGATCTGTTATGTAGGAAGGTTGTAGCGCATACACACCTGTTAGCCCTCACAGTTAGTCTCACACTCTCCTGGATCGCTTTAACTCCACCCAATATGTTTCGTTAGTACGACGTCATCACAGTGTCCCTGGTGACGTCATACTGCTGTAATATGTTGGGCGGAAATACAGCGATCCAGGAGAGTATGAGACTAACTTTGAGGGCTGCCTGCATATGATCCATTTCGATATTTGTCTAATTCCTTTTAAGAACCAGTGTTGGGAACTTTAAAAAGGAACTTCCCCACAATGCCCATAGATTCAGAGTTGAATGAGTGTTTAATCCCTGGTTCATATTGCAGGGCTTTGGCATGTGATTTGACACGTCAAATTGCATGGCAAATTGGCGGCTATTGCCGGCAATGGCACCGTCCGAATTGGTGCGACGCCGCACCAATTCCCAAAAGTACTTTCTGTACTACTTTTGGTGACTTTAGGTTGCGATTTCCATAGACATCTGTGCAGAAACCCGCACAGACATGCAGGAATGAAATGGTGCAAGTTTAGCTAAACTTGCACCATCTTATTCCCGCTGTCAGTGTAAACCTAGTCTTAAAGTGCTTTTACTGCTTGTTCAGAATATAATATATTCTGGACACAGGTTCAAATCTCATATGAGCTTCATCATGTTCCAAATAGCTTTCTCTGTTTTTAAAGTGTCACTAAACCCAGGACTCTGCAGTCACTTTATCTATCTGGTCTCCCACAGTACACAGAACATGGAAATGCAATTATTTAAGTACAGTAAATATAAACTGCTAAATACCTTTTCTCATCAGCAGTTAGAGCAGTCTTGTGACTTCTATCAGTGTCTGGATAAAGCTTGTAGAGTTTTCATTCTCCTCAGATTGTCCAATCAGACTGCAGGACCCCTGCCCCTCTGTCTGGATAGTGCTGATTGGCCTTGTGCACTACTGATCACATGCACCCTAGCAAGGAAAAAAAAACTCTCTAGCAATACACACCAAACTGAGCATGTGTAGCCTCTGTTCTATCCGCAGATGGACTGGGGACAGTGGAAGAAGGCGAGTGTGACAGACCTAGCCGGGAGAGAGACTTTTGGAGGGGACTGTATGCTAGCCTCTTGCCGATCGATCGTGGGCCTGGCATTTGGGGGAACGGTGCTCTTTGTGAGTTGTATGCCTGGGGACCCTTGAGGTGGTATTACTGTGGATTCGGGTCCTGGTCCCCCAGGACACACAGACTCTGGGGACCCTGGATTTGCCATATTAGAAATAGTGGCTGATTCATAATGCTGGGACAAATACTGTTAGGAGACGCTGATGTCAATTCCAGCCGCCTGTCTGTCTGTTGCCTGCTAGAATGTGTATTGTAAATAAGTCTCTAGCATGGGATCTAAGAGTCATTAGATCCCCATTGTTGTTTGTGTTAATTAACTCTGCTATTGTGATAATGTTGATTGGGTTTTCTGAGCTACAAGATGGCCAGTCTGGCCTAAAGGTCATGTCTGAGTCATCTAGGCTGTCTAAAGGGATTAGTTAATTAGCTCATGTTAATTAGGTTTCTGGTCACAGGTGTATGTTCAGAGTAATATGAGCCGGAGGTACGCACCTCCTCTTTTATTGTATAAAAGAGCCTGTATTTTTCAATAAAAGAGATTCCTGGTTGAACTTACATACAGCCTGCCTGGTGTTTGCTCTGAGCTACACAACTGGATTAGAATGGCACATAGCTGTAGTTCTAGTCCCGGAGCATCGGATGACCGAACCATCAGATGTTGCGATCTGCAATCTGATTCTATAGAGCAGAGGAGTGTCGGGAGAGTGTAACCGAGCGAGCAAGGGGCTCGTTACAGGGAGGATCAGAGAAGCCTTTTTGCAATGCAGGGGATTAACCCCTTAGGTTCCACATTGAGTATAACAAGCATGCTTTACTGCATATACAGACTGATTTTACTATTGTGGGTTTAGTAACACTTTAAATCTGCAGCTTTCATTAAAAGAACCCCAGGTTATCCTGCCATGAAGGTTCTTGTTCAGGCACTCTCTGCTATAGGGTGACAACGCTGTCCCAAAATCTCCTCTGTTGACACCCTATCATGTAGGCTTCCAATGGAGACTACAAGAGGCAGATTGCACAAGCATGGCCCACTGTTGTCACCATCCAGAAAGCCGCCTTAGAAATGCCAAGCAGCCATCATTAGAGTGCAGGTAGACAAGAAGTAGCTGCAAAGTGGCGACAAGAGATCAACATCATTAAGACGCAACAAAGGATGGAAAAAAAAAAAACGGTAAAAACAAGCATTTTAGAAAACAAAAAACATGCCGATTGCAAAATCAAAGCATCATCAGCTGGGAGCTCCTCTGTCAGCTCTGCTGTTATGTTTTGTGTCCCCGGCCTTATCTGCAATCCCTGAAGACTAATGAGGTCTGTATGTGACTTTAGACCTGGAATTAATTCCCGATCCCTCAGTCCTACGTCAGGGACTCCTACGTGGGTGGAGTGTGGCGGGGTTCATGAGGAAACTTAATAGGCTTTGATGTCCCCCAGGCCTGTCACTGGGCTGGCAGAGCGGTCCTGGGTGACGTCCTTATTAGTCCGATAATCTGTGACTTCATTTCTGTCTGTCGCTGAGACGTGTAATGGGGACGTGGCCGCGACCCAATCAGAGAGAAGCCACACAGCTCCCAGCCACCCCAATTCTGCCTCTAATTACCACTTCGAGGGATCGTCCCTGGAGCTGGCCAAAGCCTTCACTTATACCACAAACAAACACGGGTTCTTTGAGAAACTTTTAATATAACTTGTTACAAAACTTTGCTTCGACCAGAATTATTTGTTGCTTGAACCCTCCACACCACTGACAACTACTGTATGGTTTATACGATAGTACCCACCACGCCACTGACAGCTACTGTATGGTTCAAATTATAGTACCCACCACACCACTGACAGCTACTGTATGGTTCATACGATAGTACCCACCACACCACTGACAGCTACTGTATGGTTCATACGATAGTACCCACCACACCACTGACAGCTACTGTATGGTTCAAATGATAGTACCCACCACACCACTGACAGCTACTGTATGGTTCAAACGATAGTACCCACCACACCACTGACAGCTATGGCTCATTTGGTGGTACCCACCACACCTCTGATAGCTATAGCTCATATGGTGGTACCCACCACACCACTGACAGTTATGATTCATATGGTCGTACCCACCACACCACTGACAACTATAGCTCATATGGTGGTACCCACCATATGGCTGACAGCTATGGCTTATATGGTGATACCCACCACACCACTGACAGCTATGGCTCATTTGGTGGTACCCACCACACCTCTGATAGCTATAGCTCATATGGTAGTCCCCACCATATTGCTTACAGCTGTGGTTCATATGGCGATACCCACCCTACATCTGACAGCTGTGGCTCATATTGTGGTACCCACCACACCACTGACAGCTATGGCTCATATGGTGATACCCACCACACCACTGACAGTCATGGCTCATATAGTGGTACCCACCATACGGCTGACAGCTATGGCTCATATGGCAATACCCACCACACCACTGACAGTTATGGCTCATATAGTGGTACCCACCATACGGCTGACACCTATGGCTCATATGGTGATACCCACCCCACTTCTGACAGCTGTGGCTCATATGGTAGTACTCACTACACCATTGACAGCTTTGGCTCATATGGTGATACGCACAAAACCTAAAACAAAAAAAAGAAAACGAATGCAGCCTTCACATCTAAGAATCGGTAAGCTACAATATACTATATTATTGCTTTTTGGTTTAACACTTTAATAAAATCTTGCATGGTCCATCTGTATTCTTTTTCAGCACCTTGGACAGGGACATTGTATCCCAGCACCATGACAGCATCACTGGCAAATAGGGAAGGTAAATACTAAGGTGTCCGTTTATGAAGCAGTGATCAGCGGTGATCCAGAGGGTCACCGCTGATCACAGTCCATAAACAGTTTATGAAACAGTGATAATCGGGGGAGAACATGTTTGAACTTGTTCTCCCTCCGATTATCTCTACACACGGAGAATCCTCATTGAATGACACAGAAAGGGCCAGTTTATGAAGCGGTGATCTCACCGCTTCACTGGTGATCTGAGTCAGAATTCACACTCCCAGGTTCACCAGCTCAGAGGTGGTGAATCGGGGAGTGAAGAGGAAATCTCGGGGGATCTGAGGGGGAAGGAGGAAGATTTTTAACTTCCTTATGCCTCGTTCAGACCCCCCAACACTGTAAGCATGTCCCCCTGTCATATTTATGTGTATACATATATATACATATATACATATAATGTGTATATGTATATATATATAATGTATGTGTATATACATGTATATATAATGTGTGTGTGTGTATACATATGTATATAATGTAGGGGGACTCATTATTTTATTAACAGTAATTCACGCCGTCTGTCCGTGTATTGAGCGGTGATAATTTATCACTGCTTAATAAACTGACATCTCTGTATTTCTGGTGCTGTAATCTCGTAAAGTCTCACGAGATTCCAGTATCAGGAGCCTTTCTCCACTGTTGAAAGCATTTGTAGATCTCTTCACTCCTCCAAAGGTGAAGCGATCTACAAAGCTTCATAAACTGGCACACAGAGGAGAAAAATCTTCACTGTGAATGCCGGAGAATGAAGCAGTGAATAGATTTCACTGCTTCATAAACGGACACCTAAGAGTGATGGTAGTAGATTGCAGACGGATAATACTAATGGATGGCATTTCTTACACTATTTATGCATTATGTCAGGCATGTCAGTTATTGTGCTCACATCCATGGCCTCCTATCCCTGCCAGCAGCAAAGGAGCATCATAATACGTATATGCATTGCCCCTGATGTAAGGGAGGACTCTGATGGCAGGGGAACTCTGATGGGGACCCTGATATAAAGAGACTCTGATGTAAGGGGGACTCTGATGGGGACCATGATTTAAGGTCAGACTCTGATGAGGACTCTGATTTAAATGGAACTCTGATAGGGACCTTGATGTAAGGGGTACTCTGATGTAAGGGAGGAATCTGATGGGGACTCTGATGGAAGGGGACTCTGATGGAAGGGGAACTCTGATGGGGACCCTGATATAAGGAGACTCTGATGTACAGGTGGGCTCTGATGGGGACCCCAGTGTAAGGGGGGTTTCTGATGGGGACCCTGATGTAAAGACAGACTTTAATAGGGAGTATGATGTAAGGGGGACTCTGATGGGGACCCTGATTTAAGGTCAGACTCTGATGAGGACTCTGATGGAAAGGGAACTCTGATAGGGACCTTGATGTAAGGGGGACTCTGATGTAAGGGAGGAATCTGATGGGGACTCTGATGGAAGGGGAACTCTGATAGGGACACTGATATAAGGAGACTCTGATGTAGGGGTAAACTCTGATGGGGACCCCAATGTGCAGGAAGACTCTAATGGGGACACTGATATAAAGGGATAGGGAGCTCTGATGTGGACACTGATATAAAGACAGACTTTGATAGGGACTCTGATGTAAGGGGGACTCTGACGGGGACCCCAATGTAAGGGAGGACTCTGATGACATGGGGACTCTGATGGAAAGGGAACTCTGATAGGGACCCCGATATAAGGAGACTCTTATGTAAGGGTGGACTCTGATAGGAACCCTAATGAAAAGGGATAGGGAACTGTGATGGGGACCCTGATTTAAGGTCAGACTCTGATGGGGACTCTGGTGGAAGGGGAACTCTGATAGGGAACCCGATATAAGAAGACTCTGATGTAAGGGTGGACTCTGATAGGAACCCTGATGAAAAGGGATAGGGAACTGTGATGTAAAGACAGACTTTGATAGGTACTCTGATGTAGGAGGGAATCTGAGGGGGACCCTGATTTGAGGTTAGACGCTGATGGAAGGAGAACACTGATGGGGACCCTGATATAAGGAGACTCTGTTGTAGGGGTAAACTCTGATGGGGACAGCCACTGATGTTGGATGAGAAGGCCTGGCTCGCAGTCTCTGCTTTAATTCATCCCAAAGGTGTTCTATCGGGTTGAGGCCAGTCAAGTTCCTCCACCCCAAACTCGCTCATCCATGTCTTTATGGACCTTGCTTTCTGTATTGGTCCAAACCATTTGGTGGAGGGGGGATTATGGTGCCTTGAAAAAGTATTCATACCCCTTGAAATTTTCCACATCTTGTCATGTTACAACCAAAAACATAAATGTATTTTATTGGGATTTTATGTGATAGACCAACACAAAGTGGCTCATAATTGTGAAGTGGAAGGAAAATTATAAATGGTTTTCAATTTTTTTTTTACAAATAAATATGTGAAAAGTGTGGGGGGCATTTGTATGGTGCCCCCCGGAGTCAATACTTTGTAGAACCCCCTTTCACTGCAATTACAGCTGCAAGTCTTTTTGGGGATGTCTCTACCAGTTTTGCACATCTAGAGAGGGACATTTTTGCCCATTTTTCTTTGCAAAATATCTCAAGCTCTGTCAGATTGGATGGAGAGCAGTAATTTTCAAGTCTTGCCACCGATTCTGGAATGGATTTAGGAAATTGGATTTCTTAGAAGAGTTGAAGCTGTTTTAGCTGCAATGGGTGGGCCAACCCAACATTGAACCCTATGGACTAAGACTGGGATGCCATTAAAGTTCATGTGCGTGTAAAGGCAGGCGTCCCAATACTTTTGACAATATAGTGTTTGAACCTAGGCTGAGCAAACTCTGTTATAAATCAGCCCGGAGTGAAGTCTGCAGGTTCTTTTCCTCTCCTGTAATGGAATCGATACTTTATTGGCTTGTCCAGCAGACAAAGGGTGCCCAGAGATGTGCTGATGTCTGCCCGTCTCCTGTCTTTGTCTATCGATCTTCTGTCTGGTCTCATTGATCTCGTGGATTAATTATGATGTCTCCTGACTCAAAATCATTGTTGTTTTGTCGGCTGAAATACGAAACGCGCTTCGTTTGGAAAGCGCCTTTTAAAACGCATCTGTACCAATCACTTTTTTTAATTGATCTAAATATTTATAGCCTCTGCAAACTCTCTCAATGGTTCCCAGTTTTTATTTAAAGGATCAGACCACCTTAAAGTGCAAAAAAATTGCAGCTTACCAATTCTCTGATGGGGACCCCGATATAAAGGGGGGGATCTGACTGGGATTATTTCAGCCTTCAAATCTTTATAAAATATACGATGTGTCCCCTAAAACGTTTGCGGACCCCTGGTCTAAGGCAACCACAGCTGGAGCTTAAAAATCACGGCTGTCTGCCCTTAAAGCCCCAATTCCAACTCAAGCCAAATGTAAAAAAAAAAAAGGATCCCCTGACTGCTCTTAAAAATAAAAGGCAGCTCTGGCTGCTGCTGCTGGACTCCCAAATCTTTAGCACTTGTTTAACCGCCTGCCGACCAGCCGCCGCCGTTATATTGCGGCAAGTCGGCGCGATCCCGCAAGCCGCCATAGCTATTCGTCGGCTCCTTTAAGCGGGATAGCAGGCGCCGCCGGGGGGGGGCACGCCCGCTGCACTCTGGGGGTGCCGATGCTCGTGGCCGACAGTCGCAATGACCGCCGGCGACCAGCGTTCGCCGGCACAAGAGGCAGAACAGGGACGTGTGTGTGTGTAAACACACACATCCCTGTTCTGTTCTGTGAGGAGAGACCGATCGTGAGTTCCTAATAGCTAGGAATCACGATCTTTCATTTTCTCTAGTCAGTCCCCTTAGAAACCACACACGGAACACAGTTAACCACTTGATCGCCCCCCCTAGTGTTAACCCCTTCCCTGCCATTGACATTACCGCCATTACTAGTAAAATAAAAATAATAATAAAAATGCTATAAATCTATCGCCTATTTTGTAGACGCTATAACTTTTGCGCAAACCAGTCAATATTATTGCGATTTTTTTTTTTTACACAAAAATATGTAGAAGAATACATATCGGCCTAAACTGAGAAAAAATTAGCTTTTTTTTTAAAAAAATGGGGATATTTATTATTTATTATAGCAAAAAGTACAAAATATTGTGTTTTTTTATCAAAATTGTCGCTTCTTTTTTTGTTTATAGCGCAAAAAAAAAAAACGCAGAGATGATCAAATACCACCAAAAGAAAGCTCTATTTGCGGGAAAAAAAAGGGCGTCAATTTTGTTTGGTTACAGCCCGCACGACCGCGCAATTGTAAGTTAAAGCAACGCAGTGCCGAATCGCAAAAAATGGCCAGCAGCCAAATCTTCCCAGGGCTGAAGTGGTTAATGATCCAGTGCTGGTCCTTTTCCGGATTAAATGATGCCCAGTGTCATCCAACCCACTTCCTATGAGCCTAGGCCCTAGGGTGTCAAGGCTCCGCCCCCTGTCCTGGACCCAATAGGAGAATGCTGCTGAGAACAGCAGCCTTACGTCATTCTATGGTGTCACTCTCTGCAACATTTAAGATCTGCTGACCACCTGAAGATATAGATGGTTGAGGACTGGTGATGTCCCCAGACTGGGCAGAGGACACCTGGATAAAAAGGTATGTTCCTTGATTACTTTTTAAGGCTGTTTGGGCACCTACAATACAGAAGGGGGCTGCTGAGCTCCGGGTTGACTTAAGGCGTCAGCATACCAAGACATTTTGGATAATTTCATGCTCCCAACTTTGGGGGAACAATTTGGGGACGGTCCCTTCCTGTTCCAACATGACTGCACACCAGTGCACAAAGCAAGGTCCATAAAGACACGGATGAGCGATTTTAGGGTAGAGGAACTTAAAGTAATTGTAAGGGTTCGCTTTTTTTAAAAAAAAATAACAAACATATCATACTTACCTCCACTGTGCAGCTCGTTTTGCACAGAGTGTCCCCAATCCTTGTCTTCTGGGGTCCCATGATGACTTTCGCGGCTCCTCTCCCCATCAGATAACCCCCTAGGAGAAGCGCTCTTCAGAGGGGGTTACCTTGCGAGCGCGCTCCCGAGTCCAGCATTCGGCGTCCATAGACGCTGAATGTATGGCTCAGCCCCGCCCCCCCGGCGCCTGCTTCATTGGATTTGATTGACAGCAGCGAGAGCCAATGGCTGCGCTGCTATCAATCTATCCAATCAAGAGCCGAGAACCCCGGGCAGAGAGACAGCACGTCTCCGCCGGGTCAAGTTCCAAAGGCTCAGGTTAGTAAAACGGGGGGCTGGTCACTGCCAGGTGAAAGAACATGAAGGTTTGAAACCCCTTTAACTGGCCTGCACAGAGTCCTGACCTCAACCCGATAGAACACCTTTGGCATGAATTAGAGTGGAGACTGTGAGCCAAGCCTTCTTGCCTCATATAGAGCATTTTTTGTACAAAGTCTAGATGAGTTTAGAAGAGTTTTACATTTTTCCTATCAGAAACACGACCCAAAAGGTTTTTTTTTTCTGCCTCCAAACGTTGAGCTCAAAATATGCCTGTAAACGTCCTAATGTACATGGACACATAGAAGAACATTGAGTTGCTTCTACAGGCAGAACACAAGACTACACTGTAGAAGCAACGTTTTTTAAGCCAGTGTGCATGGAGCCATGTGCGTGTAAAGGCAGGTGTCCCAATACTTTTGATAATATAATGTATATACTGTATATTGTACATTCACATTAATCGTCAAGAATCGTTATCGCGATCTTGACTAAAGCGTTTCCCAATTCTTTCTATGCAAAAAATTCTCTCTGCTCTTTTGAAGCCACAGCCATCAAAAAGAAAGGAAGGGAAAAAAACGGGCAATCTGCCAAGAATCACAACATTTTTTATCAGTTGAACTTGAGTATAAACATTGTAACAATTTGTCAATGGAATAGACTTTGTGTGTAAGTGAAAAAAGTTTAACCACTTAAAGGGGTTGTAAAGATGTTTTTTTTTTTTTTTTTAAATAACAAACATGTTATACTTACCTTCACTGTGCAGCTCGTTCTGCACAGAGTGGCCCCGAACCTGGTCTTCTGGGGTCCCTCGGCGGCTGTTTCAGCTCCTCCCCGCAAGCATTTACCACCTTCATGCGAGCTCCCTCGCACGGTGGTGAGTGCTTGCGGGCGCGCTCCCGTGATACAGCCGGCGGCTATAGCCGCTCGCTGTATCACTCGGCCCCGCCCCCCGGCGCGCCGCGTCATCGGATGTGATTGACAGCAGCGCGAGCCAATGGCTGCGCTGCTTTCAATCCATCCACTGCAGCCAATCAGCGACCAGGCTGAGCTGCAATGAAGCTGACGAGGACGAGGAGCGAAGATTCGAGGCGTCAGGTAAGTAAAACGGGGGGGGCTGGGGCGGCGGTACTGTCAAAAGTTTTTTCACCTTAATGCATAGAATGCATTAAGGTGAAAAAATTTTTACCTTTACAACCCCTTTAAACACTAAACCTTTTTCTGACATTTGTTAGTTTCAAGTTAAAATCATTTTTTTTTTTTTTGCTAGAAAATTACTTAGAACCCCCAAACATTATGTATATATTTTTTTAGTAGACACCCTAGAGAATAAAATGGTGGTTGTTGTAATATTTTATGTCACATTGTATTTGCGCAGCGGTCGTTCAAATGCAATTTTTTTGGGAAAAAATTACTTTAATGAATTAAAAAAAAAAACTAACCAGTAAAGTTAGCCCATTTTTTAATTTTTTTTTTTGTATAATGTGAAAGATTTTACGTCGTAAGAATCGCGAGAGAATCGTGATCTTTTTATTCTAAGCAAAAAAAATCGTGATTCTCATTTTTGGCCAGGATCGTGCAGCTCTAATTCACATCCGATGAAATCGATCAGTATACCTGTGCAAACTTTTTGCTTTTAAGCAGGCTGAACGGCTCTTTCCTGTTCCATCGGTCCATGACACGAATGCTCTTCTACCCCCAGGTCATTATTTTCTTGTGCAATTGAGACTATTTTATTAAAGTTTGTTGCAATTCAGTGCAACTATGGAGATCTTTTACACTTTTTTTCTGTTTCTTTTAATAAAGTATCTTTTCCTCCTTCATCCTCTCTCATCCCCTCCCTCCTCCCCCATCTTTGATATAATGACACACGCCAAGATGGAGGAAGCTTCATGCATTAAGAGCCCTTGAGAAGCCATCCGCTCCATAAGAGCCCTTCAGCTTCGGTTACTTGTTAGCACAGAGAAGACTCTTCCAGCCAATCAGGAAAGGCGGACTTTTAACTACTTCAAGTTAGAGAAGCCAGTGAAAGTTTCACCTTTTCTTTGCCTCCACGTGAAGCTCCGGCAGATGGCCTGTAAGGAAACTGGGAAGTTTTAGGGGGAACTATTAATTAGATATCCTAAAAAAGGACAGAAAAGATTTTTTTTTTTATTATTATAAATATATTTTAATGGCATTTTAACCACTTCAGCACCGGAATATTTGGCTGCTCAATGACCAGGCCATTTTTTGCAATACGGCACTGCGTCGCTTTAACTGACAATTGCGCGGTCGTGCGGCACTGTACCCAAATAAAATTTACGTCCCTCTTTTCCCACAAATAGAGCTTTCTTTTGGTGGTATTTGATCGTCTCTGCGGTTTTTATTTTTTGCGCTATGAACAAAAGAAGAGCGTCAATTTTGAAAAAAACAAAATATCTTTTTGCTATAATAATTATCCCAAATTTAAAAAAACAAAAACAAATTTTTTCCTCAGTTTAGGATGATATGTATTCTTTTGGTAAAAAAAAAAAAAACTGCAAAAATCGTATATTTTTTGGTTTGCGCAAAAGTTATAGCGTCTACAAAATAGGGGATAGATTAATGGCATTTTTATTATTATTTTTTTTACTAGTAATGGCGGTGATTTTTATCGGGACTGCGATATTGCGGCGGACAAATTGGACACTTTTGACACATTTTTTGGGACCATTGACAATTATACAGCGATCAGAGCTATAAAAATGCACTGATTACTGTATAAATGTCACTGGCAGGGAAGGGGTTAACACTAGGGGGCGATCAAGGGGTTAAATGTGTTCCCTCATGTGTGTTCTAACTGTGGGGGGGAATGGGACTGACTAGAGGAGGAGAGAGATTGGTGTTCCTATTTAGTAGGAACACACGATTTGTCTCCTCTCCCCTGAGAGAACTGAGATTTGTGTGTGTGTTTACACACACAGATCCCGGTTCTTGCTCTGTCACGAGCGATCGCGGGTGCCTGCCGGGCATTTGCATCGGCTCTGGGCACACACTGCGGGCGTGCACGCCTCCTACAGCATCTTAAAGGGCCGACGTACATCTACGACAGCTCACCCAGGGGAGCCATTCTGCCGCCGTATAACTGCGGCGGCCGGTCGGTTAATATTGTATCAGTTTCCTGGCATTAGCAGATTATTGTGTTGGGTTGGTAGAGAGCGATCGGCGTCTTGGAAGCTGCACATCGAGTCAAAGCCTGCTGTGTGATAGTGAATGGCAGTCTCAGCCCTGGACCCCCGCCAGGCCACACCCCCAACACGTTTCACTCCACCCACTGGAGCTTGCTCATGTATTGTGTTAACGTATCAATTCCAGGATCGAAACTGAGTCTCGCAGATTGTTTAAGCACAGTGAACTTTTCAAAATGTGGTTTTTAAAATGGCCCGACCATGCCATTTTTTGCTACTCAGCACTGCACTACTTTAACTGGTAATTGCGCCGTCATACAACACTTTACCCAAATGAAATTTATATCATTTTTTTTTACACAATTAGAGCTTTCTTTTGGTGGTATTTGATCACCTCTGGATTTTATTATTTGTTTGCGCTATAAACGAAAATAGACAGATCATTCTTTTTTAAAAATTATATATTTTTTTTACTTTCTGCTATAAAACATATCCAATAAAAAAATGTAAAACATTAAATTTCTTCATAAATTTAGGCCAACATTGTTTGTAAACGTCATTCAAACATGAGATAGATACAAAGAAACATTGTTTATAAACATTGTTCACACAGGAGCTAGAGAGATACAAAGTAGCATTGTATTGTTTGTTTGCAACCATTGTTCAGATGGCAGATAGAGAGATTCAAAGTGACCACTTCACCACCGGAAAAAAACCTCAAAAAACCCCCCCGATAATTAGAAAAAAAAAAAAAATTTGGCGATCGGGGATGAGGCGTGTCCCTCGGGACACAGCCCATCCCAGATCAGTGTAAAGAGCCAATAAAAATCAGCTCTTTGCCACGTGACCAGCTGTGTCCAATTACAGCCGGTGACATGAATTATCCTCGTGCACGGAACTCGTGCGCGCCCCTAGCGGTCTGGGCAGGAAGGGTGTATAAGTGCCCTGTATTGAAGTGGTTAATAAAGACCCATTTTTATACATTTCAACACTATGTTAGTTTTTTCCTGCTCTTATGACCTATGTGTGTGATGCACACAGTATAAGGGAACAAAATTTATTACTATGTAATAAAATTTAAAAACTATTTCTATGTTTTTATAGTTTAAATATCCTTGTGCCCCCAAAGTCCCATTTCTTTAGTTTCCATATTGCCATATTCACAATTTTGGGGACGTTGGCACATTTTTTCCAAGTACCTACAGTGTCACCCTGTTTTTAGGTACTAATAACCAGGAACTTCTTTTTGATAAGGGAACAAGAGTTAAAGAATCACCAGGAAAGCCGTCGGCCATTGGATATATACCCCTAAGAGGAATGACACTGTAGACGCCTGGGAGGGTCTCCCCTGGAGGTGAGCACATAGTGTGATCGGTGGAGGGCACTTCATTTTGAGAGAGAAACAGAAGATTTGCACTGAAGTTTATTACTGGATTTCTGATTATTCACAAAGAGTGGATGAGCATGTGCACTAAGTGAATGGACTGGATTTTATGATCACTTTTCTATAGGGACTATTTACAGTATCCATTTAATATTGCTGAGTTGTTATAGTTATTTCAACTGCATGTTACTTTTGATTATATATGAAATAGTTCACAAGTATGATATGTCACTATAAACTATAACTGACTTTTTTTTGTTTTTTGTTGACCTATCAGGGGTCATCACCACTATTGCCACGTCTATATCATTAATATTCAACAGGTGTTTGCATTATATTTATTTATTTTATTATTTATTTATTTCAGGTACTTATATAGCGCCGTCAATTTACGCAGCGCTTTACATATATATATTATACATTCACATCAGTCCCTATACCCTCAAGGAGCTTACAATCTAAGGTCCCTAACTCACATTCATACCTATATATATATGTAATTATTTGAGCAAGCAGGATTCTTTGATTGATTTTATATATATACACACACACACACTAAATAATATACACCGATTTGGGCTATTTATTGCCAAAAAAAATGCAGAAGAAAACATTTTGGCCTAAATTTTTGAAGAAAGATTATTTGTTTGCAAAATTTTAAAACAGGAGCTAAGAAAAACTTTTTTTTTTTTTTTTAATTCAGTGTTTTTTCGTTTATATAGCAAAAAAATAAAATAAAAACAAACATTTACGATTAAATACCGCCAAAAGAAAGCTCTATTTCTGTGAAAAAAATTATATAAATTTAATTTGGGTACAGCGTTGCATGACCGCGGAATTGCCAAGTAAAGTAGCGCAGTGCTGAACAGCAAGAAATGTTCTGGTCATGAAGGGAGTATAACCTTCCGGTGGTCAAGTGCTTATTATTTACAGTATAAACAATGTTTCTTCGTATCTCTCTATTTCCTCTCTGATAAATGTTTATAAACAATGTTTCTTTGTATCTCTGTCTCCTGTCTGAACAATTCTTATAATCAATGTTTCTTTGTATCTCTCTATTTCCTCTCTGATAAATGTTTATAAACAATGTTTCTTTGTATCTCTATCTCCTGTGTGAACAATATTTATAACCAACATTTCTTTGTATCTCTCTATCTCCTTTCTGATCAATATTTATAAACAATGTTACTGTGTATCTCTCTATCTCCTGTGTGAACAATATTTATAAACAACATTTCTTTGTATCTCTCTATCTCCTGTGTGAACAATATTTATAAACAATGTTACTTTGTATCTCTCTATCTCCTGTCTGAACAAAACATAAACAAAGTTTCTTTGTACCTTTATCTCCTGTCTGAACAATATTTATAAACAATGGTTCTTTGTATCTTTATCTCATGTCTGAACAATGTTTATAAACAATGTTTATTTGTATCTCTATTTCCTGTCTGAACAATATTTATAAACAGCGTTTATTTGGATTTCTCTATGCTATGTCTGGACAATGTTTATAAACACTGTTCTTGGCTGTCACAGTGGCCACATGATCAGGAGCCAGAGTGAGAGCTGTCCTATACATATACTGCTGTGCTAGGAGCGCCCCCCCCCCCCCCCCCCAGCAGTCCATAAGTGTGGCATGTGGGCGTTAAAGCCACCACACCATTGTGTTACACAGATGGCAACAGGTTAAAGATGAGCTTTTACTCCCTTCTTGGCAGTTTCCTTTTTTTTCCTGTTGTGTCACAGGGACAGGAAGTGAGGAGAAATCTCTCTAACGAAGACCCAAACCATGATAAAAACCTAGAAGAGCTTTTGACCCTTTTCCAAAAGAAATGACAAAGTTTGTGCCGCAGTGTTACTTGAAGGTTGTCATTCTGTGGTGTCATTAACAGCGTGTTGGTTGTGTGTAAGGGGGACGTATCTTTTTAACGGCGTCTATATGAAAAAGCTCCAAATCTGATAATGCTTTAACCCTTTACTCCTTTTGCGGTTGTTGGATCACACGACCGCGTCCTGTAAACGTTGAACTGCCGCAGTTCAGCGGGTGATCAGGTGGACCTTCGTCAGGGCCCTGCGGCAAAGACTTAATAATAAGTATTATATTCCCCGACAAGCTACTCTTCCCTCATTTCTCTTAGACGGGCGCAGCTACAAAAAAAAGCAGTGAAAGGCATTGACATCAGCCGTTGACGTTTTGTTGATCTCTTGGAGCCTTGCGATCGGTGCGGAGAATGAATCCGAGCGCATTACAAACACGAAGCCCCCCGCCGCGCTGACAGGTAGAGCGGCTCACACCTTAATGAACCAGCTGCCTAGGTGGGCACAGACGCTGCGCCGCGGTTTATGCTGGCAGGAAAAGTCCTGTTTCTGGGCAAAAGGGTGCAATTAGGGTCAATTTGTCCATCTCCCTTCATGTTTAACCCCTGTGCTGCTGCTTCCTGCCCGACGCTGGAACATGGACTCTGCTAAGCGCCATTTATGTTCAGTATATCTACGCTGGCCGCAGTTCAAAGCACAGCGCAATTTAAACAGAACAGCTCCGGGTTCTGCTGATTGTATTTAGCAACAGTGACCTGCCGAAATAAAAAAAAAAATATCTTTTGCTGCAGTACTCACCTTCCCTATGGTGCTGCCCCTTTCCCCAGGAGAAGGTGTGCGCCATCCTTTCGTTGTCATGGGTCACTTCTTGTGAGCCCAGGTTGTCATTGGCCTGCCCACTAAGGGTGCATTATCAAGCGCCAATCGGTGCAGGGTCATCTAGAATCCAGGGCGAACATGCCAAATTGCGCCCCCCCCAAGATGTATGAGCATTATGTGTCAGCAAACCCCACCCCCAAAAAAAAAAAATCAAGCACTAATCTGCATGCTTACCCCCTCAGCATAAATTCCCCCCTCCTCCCAGTACAAATCTTCCCCCTGCTAAAATCCCCTTCCCAGCATAAATCCACCCCCCCCCCCCGAAAAATCCTCTACCCCTCAAATTTCCCCTCTGAGCACAAATTCTCTCCCCTCACCCCCAAATCCCCCCCCCCCCCCTCTCCCCAGGACAAGTTCTCCCCAATCCCCCATCCTAGCACATGAACCCAACCTAATGTCCCCTCCCAGCACATAACCCCCAATCATTTTTGCTAGCCCAAATCCCCCCCCCCCCAAAAAAAAAAATTCCCTCCTAGCACAAATCCCCCCCCCCACCATATTACCTTTTCTAGCACAACCCCCCCAAATACCCCCTCCTACCACAAGCCCCCCCCCCAAATTTCCCCTGCTAGCACAACCCCCCAAACAAAAAACAAAAATGATTTCCCTTCTAGCACAAATCTCCTTCTCCTACCATATTACCTTTTTCTAGCACATACCACCCAAAATTCCCCCTCCTAGCACAAATCTTCTTCTCAAATCCCCCTTTCCCAACACAAATCCCCTCAATGCACTACTCCTAGCACACCTCCCCCAAATTCCCCCTCCCAACTCAATACCCCCAAATTTCCCCTCCTAGTACATGAACCCCCCAATCATCTCTGCTAGCACAACCCCCCCCCCCCAAAAAAAAAGAAAACAAAAATAGTTTCCCTCCTAGCACAAATCCCCTTCTCCTACCATATTACCTTTTCTAGCACAAGCCCCCAAAAATTTTGCCTCCCTAGCACAAATCTTCTCCCCCCCCCCAATCCCCTCAATTCACTACCCTTACAACCTCCCCCAAATTTCCCCTCCTGGAACAATTGGAACAATTCTTATACCCTGCCGCACACCAAAATCTACCCCTCCGATCACATAAACCCCCAATCCTCCTGCTAGAACACCCCCCCCCCCCCCCACCACAAAAAAATAAAAAAATTCCCTCCTAGAACACCCCCCCCTCCCCCCTACCATATTATCTTTTCTAGAACAATCCCCCCAAAATGCCCCTTCTTATCACAAATCTACTTCCTTCATCCACCTTCCCAACACAAATACCCTCAATTCACTACTCTTAGCACACCTCCCCAAATTTCCCCTCCTAGAACAATTATTATCCCCTGCCGCCCCCCCCCCCCCCCCCATTCCCTCTTCCAACATACATGATACCACCCACTCTTGTCCCTGGCCCTGCTTACAGTACTTCCTGGGCAGAGCATTGATCACACATCATTACTCTCTATCCCAGTTATAATGGTCATCGGGATGAACAGCAGAAGCTGCAGCAAGTCAGATCGAGCCTGTCTAATTTCCTGGCTGGAGGACGTTGAGCATCATCTAGCTCTTTCCTCCCTAGCCTGAATGTCCCCTGGCCCCGCCCCTTTCTTTCATTGGATTTTCAATTCTTCCAGTCATGGAGGAATCACATGTGGGTGTTACCTATGCAAATACAGCCTACCCAGGAACACCCACCCCTCCAGACTGACTCCCACCCATCAAGGCATTTTTAAATTTACATAACTCCTCCCAAGAGCCAGCCCACTGCTTGCATCAGGACTGAGGGCTCTGGAAAGGAGTACTACGGCACTCTGCCGGATCCTCCTACCAGCCATGATCTGCTTTCATTGCATAGAGAAGTTTAGAGACTCAGCGATGACATCACTGGGGTCCAAAATTAGGTACATAACTAAAATGGATAGGTTTTATCTAAAAATGTCACCAGCATGTTAATTTGGGGCGGGGGATTGGAGGAATAGAGACGACAAAATAAAGGCAGGCCTTGAAAGTCCCTCTGCCACAGGTTAATGATCTGCACTTTAGATATTCCTTACAAGGGATATAAAATGAATAATAGATATACTTGGCTCCTGCAACAACAAATCACAAATTACTTTGTTCTCTGGAGCGGAGTGCTTCTTTAATCAACAGGTCAGCGAATCATATCTGAGCGCGATGGATCTCGCCACCATGGCTGCATGTTCAGCATCTTTTTTTTGGGTTGCAATTAAGTTTAAGAAAAAAAAAATAAGGAATGACAAAATGAGCGAGGGCTGCGGGCTGTGGGCACTGCGCATTATCTTATAAACGGAGGCAGAGAAGGGGAAAAAAAATTTTGCTGTTTAATTTCAATAAATCATGGAAATGCCAACACTCTCCCCGCTGCTTAATATCCCTCCTGCGACGGCTAATAAATTAATCCATCGCAAGCGGGCGGCTCCGTAATGAGCAGACGGAATATTGCTCTGGGCGATTTGTGGGCACCACGCTTTTAACTCCTCATCTGCCAGGCTGAGTCATGAAGAATCGGCCCGTCCTGGTAACCATTTCAAGGGATATGACTGTCACACATAGTGACTTTGGGTCCGTGGCGTAGCGTGGGTTGTCAGCGCCCGGGGGCAAGGCAAGTAACTTGCACCCTCTAACCTGTGGAATTTTAGATATCCCCACCCTGATCACACCTCCAGATACCCCCCTCCGCCCACCCTGATCCACACCTCCAAACACCCCCACCCTGATCACACCTCCAGATACCCCCACCTTGATCACACCCACAATTACCCCCTCCCTAATCACACCTCCAGATACCCCCACCCTGATCACACCTCCCAGATACCCCCCCACCCCTGATCAGACATCCTAGATAACCCCCCTCCACTCTGATCACACCTCCAGATACCCCCTCCCCGATCACACCTCCAGATATCCCCTCCCTGATCACACCCACAATTACCCCCTCCCTGATCACACCCACAATTACCCCCCTCCCTGATCACACCTCCTAGATAACCCCCCTCCACTCTGATCACACCTCCAGATTCTCCATATCCCCCCTCCAGTCTGATTACGCCTCCAGATACCCCCCCCCCACCCTGATCACACCTCCAAATATCCCCACCCTGATCACACCAGATCACACCTCCAGATACGCCCCCCCCCCCACACACACACCCTGATCACACCTCCAAATACCCCCACCCTGATCACACCTCCAGATACCCCCACCTTGATCACACCCACAATTACCCCCTCCCTGATCACACCTCCAGATACCCCCTCCCTAATCACACCTCCAGATACCCCCACCCTGATCACACCCACACTTACCCCCTCCCTGATCACACCTCCAGATATCCCCTCCCTGATCACACCCACAATTACCCCCTCCCTGATCACACCTCCTAGCTAACCCCCCCTCCACTCTGATCACACCTCCAGATTCCCCAGATCCCTCCACTCTGATCACACCTCCAGATACCCCACCAGATCCCTCCACTCTGATTACACCTCTAGATACCCCACCAGATCCCTCCACTCTGATCACACCTCCAGATACCCCACCAGATCCCTCCACTCTGATCACACCTCCAGATACCCCACCAGATCCCTCCACTCTGATCACACCTCCAGATACCCCACCAGATCCCTCCACTCTGATCACACCTCCAGATACTCCACCAGATCCCCCCACTCTGATCACACCTCCAGATCTCCCCAGATCCCTCCACTCTGATCACACCTCCAGACACCCCACCAGATCCCTCCACTCTGATCACAACCCTAGATTCCCCCCTCCCTCCACTCTGATCACACCTCCAGATCCCTCCACTCTGATCACAACCCCAGATTCACCACAACCCCAGATTTCCCCCCATCCCTCCACTCTGATCACACCTCCAGATCCCTCCACTCTGATTCCACCCCCAGATCCCCAAGATCCCTATACTCTGATCACACCTTCAGATCCCCCCAGGTCCTTCCACTCTGATCACACCTCCAGATCCCTCCACTCTGATCACACCTCCAGATCCCCCAGATCCCTCCACTCTGATCACACCTTCAGATCCCACAGATCCCTCCACTCTGATCACACCTCCAGATCCCCCAGATCCCTCCACTCTAATCACACCTTCAGATCCCACAGATCCCTCCACTCTGATCATACCTCCAGATCCCCCACATCCCCCCACTCTGATCACACCCCCAGATCCCTCCACTCTAATCCCACCTCCAGATCCCCCAGATCCCTCCACTCTGATCACACCTCCAGATCCCCCACCAGATCCCTCCACTCTGATCACACCTCCAGATCCCCCACCAGATCCCTCCACTCTGATCACACCTCCAGATCCCCCAGATCCCTCCACTCTGATCACACCTCCAGGTCATTCCACTCTGATCCCACCTCCAGATTCCCCAGATCCCTCCACTCTGATCACACCTCCAGATCCCTCCACTCTGATCACACCTTCAGTGACCCCACCAGATTCCTTCACTCTGATCACACTTCCAGATCCCCCAGATCCCTCCACTCTGATCACACCTCCAGATACCTCCACTCTGATCACACCTCCAGATCCCATCACTCTGATTACACCCCCAGATCCCTCCACTCTGATCCCACCTCCAGATCCCCCCAGATCCTTCCACTTTGATCCCACCTCCAGATCCCCCCAGATCCTTCCACTCTGATCCCACCTCCAGATCCCCCCAGATCCTTCCACTCTGATCACACCTCCAGATCCCCCAGATCCCTCCACTCTGATCCCACCTCCAGATTCCCCAGATCCCTCCACTCTGATCACACCTCCAGATACCCCACCAGATCCCTCCACTCTAATCACAACCCCAGATTCCCCCCATCCCTGAACTCTGATCACACCTCCAGATACCCCACCAGATTCCTCCTATCTGATCAGACCCCCAGATCCCTCCCATCCCTCTAATCTGATCACATCTCCAGATATCCCACCAGATCCCTCCACTCTGATCACACCTCCAGATACCCCACCAGATCCCTCCACTCTGATCACACCTCCAGATACCCCACCAGATCCCTCCACTCTGATCACACCTCCAGATCCCCCAGATCCCTCCACTCTGATCACACCTCCAGATCCCTCCACTCTGATCACACCTCCAGATCCCTTTACTCTGATTACACCCCTAGATCACGGCAGCTGCAGCAACCATCGGGGAGCCTCCTCCACCCTGACCTCCTCCTTCACCAGCACCCCTGGTCTGCCCCCCCCTGCACACACACACAGTGTGGCACTCACTGCCTGCACACACTCGATCCACCCACCACTCCACCCTCCTCTGCATGCTTGGATCCATTCTCCCTGCTTTTTGGTGACAGCATCCTGGGCTGCCCTATGGTGGTGCTGGCCCTGTCTGCGCCCAGGGTGACCGCACTAGCTGCCCAACGCCCCACCCCCCAACGCTACACCACAGCTTTGAGTGACTGGGTTCAGTGCAGCATCATGTATGGTATGCTTACAGCTTCATATTACCTGGCAAGTTACGAGAGGGCCTCCCTTACACACCTGGCACTCCAGGAATGGTGGAGAGGGGACCAGAGGGCACAAAATGAAACAGATTCTGAATGTCCACTCTGTAGGTGCACACTTCTTGTAGAAGGATCTGGAGGTGACTGTGAGGTGCTCTCAAAGCACAGAATGGATGAAAGATGTCACCACAGGAAGCACATTAGTAGAATGGACCAGCAGTTGACAGCAGACTGGACAAAGCTGAATTTGGCAATTGAGGAGAGAGACAGCAGGCAGAGTTGTGGTCAAGAAGCAGGCCAAGGTCACATTAGGGAATCAGTAGAGGCAAGCTGTAGGCAGGGGCTGGGTTAGGAATAGAAATACAAGGTAGAAGGAGGTCCAAGAAAGGGCAAGTCAGCAACAGGTAGGCAAAGTAAAGACAGGTCCAAGGGCAAGCTGGGTTAGTAACAGATAGGCAGAGTAAAATCAGCTTCAAGGGCAAGCCTGATCAGCAGTGGACAGGCAGAGTAAAAGTAGGTTCAAAGGCAAGCCTGGTCAACAATGGACAGGCAGATTAAAAACAGGTCCAAAGGCAAGCTGGGTCAGCAACAAATAGGCAATGTAAAGCCAAGTTCAACGGCAACCTGTGTCGGTAACAGGCAGGCAATGTAAAGCCAGGTGCTAATGCAACCTGAGTTAGCAACAGGCAGGCAATGTAAAGCCAGGTCCAAAGGCAAGCTAGGTCAGCAACAGGTAAACACAGTAAAGCCAGGTCCAAAGGCAAACTGGGTCAGCAACAGGCTGGCAATGTAAAGTCAGGTCCAAAGGCAAACTGAGTCAGCAACGGTTAGGCAATATAAAGCAGGGTCCAAAGGCAAGCTGGGTCAACAACAGGTAGGCAATGTAAAGCCAGGTCCAAAGGCAAGCTGGGTCAGCAACAGGCAGGCAATGTAAAACAAAGTCCAAAGGCAAGCTGGGTCAGAAACAGGTAGGCAATGTAAAGCTGGGTCCAAAGGCAAACTGGGCCAGCAACAGACAGGCTATGTAAAGTCAGATCCAAAGGCAAACTGAGTCAGCAACAGGTAGACAATGTAAAGCCGGGCAAGCTGGGTCAGCAACAGGCAGGTAATGTAAAGCCAGGTCCAAGGAAAAGTTGGGTCAGCAACAGGTAGGCAAACAATATCAGGTTCAGGTCATGGGGTAATAGCCGAAGACCATCCAGCAAATTCTTAATTCAGTTCTGCTCTTTGAATGGGTCTTCTGGTACCAGTGCTGGAACTGGGCATGTGCACCATGTATGAGCATGCTCACATAGATGTGCATGCACAGGCAAATGACTGGTTATGACCCTAGGCCTTTGGCCACGCACAGGAGCTCACTCATGCATACGTTGTCTTGTGATACCACTCTGACATTGTCCACCTGGACAGATAATGGGCAAACCTGAAGCTTGTGTCTCTCAGTAAATGTATGTAGAGTATGGAAATGTTAGAACCCTGGGCCTGTCAGATTACTTGAGCTGCTGATGAACCTACTTGTTTCACTGCACATGAACATTGGATACAAGTGCATTTGAACAATTGTACTTCAGGCACAAAAAACATTTAACTATATTCCCTGATAACCACAAAGGATATAAATCCACTTTGTGTGCACAAAATGCTTTTGCAATCAGAGCTATTGCCTTGTAAATTATCAGTGACATCATCACTGTGCTGTACATAGCCTGTGCAGAGAGCAAAGTGTGTGGGGGGGCCCAGCAAGCCCCACTGACTGCAGGCTCCTTCAAGCAAAGTACAGGAGGGGGCGGAGACAAGACCAGCCTCCCTGCACAAGAAGAGAGAGAAGCAGTGTGCGGTCTTTATTACAGGAAGCTCCTGCACTAAGGTAACATTTCACACTGGATTACTGCACAGTTCTGGAAGAAACACAAAAAGCACACCCAGGGGTCTAGTTATAAAACATTTGTTGCACGAATGTCAGAAGCATTCATGCAAACCGAACAAAATGCCACTGTGAATTTTCTAAGAGCTGTATCAACAGCTCCATCTAGTGGCCAAAATGCAGTACTGTATAGTTTTATAGCTTCAAGAAGGAAACTATCTGTGTCTTGGCCACTAGATGGAGCTGACGATACAGGCTTTATCTCTTAGAAAATTTACAATGACAGTTCATTCAGCTTGCACAAATGCTTTTGTCATTCGTGCAACAAATGTGTTATAAAATAACCCCACCCCCAAGATTCAAGCGATAAACATGATTTTTTTTTTTTGTTTGGATGATATTTGCTTATCCCGGTGCTCAGCTTTAAATGCTCTGTATGAAGTTCTGACACTTTTTCAGATGTGCCTCATTCCTTATAGTGAGTTGAATGTCAATCCCCAGACTGGATTTATCTATATGACGTACAAAGCAGCAGAGCGGTGCTCAGAGACCTGACGCTGGTACTGTACATTGAACAATGATGATTGATTAAGGAGATGGATCTGATCAGATCTACTTATAGATAGGGCGACCTCAGATGCAGAAAATGTCACATCGACCCCCCCCCCCATCTGTCTCACTTATCTGGTCTGCGGTGCAGAGCCTGGATTGTACAGATCATTGGGGGCAGATTGTTTTTTTAATAAAAAAATAATTAACCCAAAACTGATATTTCAGTTGTGCGTGACTGATGGCGGAAGTTAAAGCAACCCTGTCATCGAATTAAAAAAAATAAAAGCACTTTATCAACTAGTAATGTGACTGTGAATTTGCTAGGTAATTTAACCGCTTCAGCCCCGGAAAAATTTACCCTCTTCCTGACCAGAGCACTTTTTGCGATTCGGCACCGCGTCGCTTTAACTGACAATTGCGCGGTCGTGCCACTTTGCAACCAAACAAAATTGACGTCCTTTTTTCCCCACAAATAGAGCTTTCTTTTGGTGGTCTTTAATCACCTCTGCGGTTTTTATTTTTTGCACTATAAACAAAAAAAGAGCGACAAATTTGAAAAAAAAGCAATATTTTTTACTTTTTGCTATAATAAATATCCCCATGAAATATATTAAAAATGTATTTTTTCCTCAGTTTAGGCCGATATGTATTCTTCTACATATTTTTGGTACAAAAAAAAATCGCAATAAGCGTATATTGATTGGTTTGCACAAAAGTTATAGCGTCTACAAAATAGGGGATAGATTTATGGCATTTTTATTATTCTTTTTTTTTATTAGTAATGGCAGCAATCTGCGATTTTTATCGTGACTGCGACATTATGACGGACACATCGGACACTTTTGACACTATATTGGGACCATTGTCATTTATACAGCGATCAGTGCTATAAAAATGCACTGATTACTGTATTAATGACACTGGCAGGGAAGGGTTTGAAAAACTCGGGGGCGATCAAGGGGTTAAGTGTGTCCTAGGGAGTGATTCTAATTGTGGGGGGGATGGGCTACCTAGGACATGACAGCGATCACTGCTTCCGATGATAGGGAGCAGTAGATCTCTGTCATGTCACTAGGCAGAACAGGGAAATGCCTTGTTTGCATCTCCCCGTTCTGCCGCTCAGTGACACGATCACGGGACAACGGCGGACATCGAGTCCGCGGGTCCCACGGGCATGGTCACTGAGCACGCAGCGTGCGCGCGCGCCCACAACGCCGTGTCTTAAAGGGGACGTACCTGTACACCCATTTGCGCAGCCGTGCCATTGTGCCGACGTATATTGTCGTGCACTGGTCGGCAAGCGGTTAAATAGTTCCTATCAGGGAGCTCTTGGCAGGGAGCCCATGCCAAGAATTTAAAATGTCTAAAAAGAAAAAAGTTGTCGGGTGGTAGGGACTTTAAACACACCAAATATCAGACAACCAGTAAAATCAACAAGGCTTTATTATTCCAAGATTAAAACCATACAAACAAAAAAACTATTCACAGGACATACAGTATAATGTTGCACATCGTATGTTATAAACTCACCGGCCACTTTATTAGGTACACCTTGCTAGTAGCGGGTTGGACCCCCTTTTGCCTTCATTCTTGGTGGAATAGATACAACAAGGTGTTGGAAACATTCCTCAGAGATTTTGCACCATAGTGACATGATAGCATGACGCAGTTGCTGCAGATTTGTCGGCTGCACATCTCCCAATCTTCCACCACATCCCAAAGGTGCTCTATTGGATGAGATGTGGTGAGTGTGGAGGCCATTGGAGTACAGTGACCTCATTGTCCAGTGGTGAGATGATTGGAGCTTTGTGACATGGTGCATTATCCTGCTGGAAGGAGCCATCAGAAGATGGGGACACTGTAGTCATAAAGGGATGGACATGGTCAGCAACAATACTCAGGTAGGTCCATGCTCTACCGCCAATTACCTGCAAGATGGAAAACCGGTGCTCTGGCCCAAGTGGAATAATCCTCTAATACAGGGGTCTCCAAACTGCGGCCGGGGGCCAGACACCAATGAAGGGACACAATTCCTCCCAATTACACCAACAATGGAGCGCAATTTCTCCCAATGACACCAACAATGGGGTCCAATGACATCCAGTGGCACCACCACCCTAATCTACATGCAGGGCACTGGATTCATGTATTTCAATTGGGTTTTTTTTTTTTTTAGAAGCACATGATTAGAGCCTGAGGCAAAGACATGCTGGTAGGTTAATTGAATCCTGTCTAAATTGTCCCTAGTATTTGTATGTATGAATGTGAGTTAGGGACCTTGGATTGTAAGCTCCTTGAGGGTAGGGACCGATGTGAATGTACAATGTGTATGTAAAAGTGCTGCGTAAATTGACGGCGCTACATAAGTACCTGAAATAAATTAAAAAAAATAAAAATAAATGGCTTCAAAAATAGGTGGGCTCAGGGTGTAGAGCACTGCACCCTGAGCCCACCCAGTTGTGTGACAATAGCAAATTAGTATTCGCTATTGTCTTCCTGTTTCTTCTCCTGGCCAATCAGGAAGTGGGTCCTGAGACCCGATTGGCCTGGGAGTCTTAGAGCAGACCGGGGAGACGAGTACGGCTACGAGCAGAGCAAGAATGATGGGGGCAAGCTCGGCAGCAAGAAGCCCAAGGAGCAGAGGTCCCTGAGGCTGAGCATCAACGCCCGAGAGAGGAGGAGGATGCACATAGAATGATGCCTTGGGCGGCCTCCAGTCCGTCATCCCCTATGCCCACTGCCCATCCGTCTGGAAACGCTCCAAGGTTGCCACCCGCCTGTTCACCCGGGTGGAGAAGCCCCAGCTCTGCTCCTGGAGCAGCTAGAGTAAGGAGCCTCCTTCAGGTAAGGCCTATGTTCGCTGCCGTCAGTGGGGGGCGGTGCGAGTGGGAGGGAGGTTTGTTTGCCACTCCCCCAAAATATTGAGCACCAACCGCCACTGATTCAATAACAGTGTTAGTGCAAGCATCATAAGATGTGTAACATTATATGATGCATTAGTGACATTCACATCATATGAAGCATTAGTGACATGGGTATATGCAATTTTATTGTGCTGTATACCTGTTTTCTATTACATCTTTTCATTTTTTTACCATAGGGGTCCATTGGATTGCAACTGAGGAAGAGCAAGTTCTGAAATGCGTCAGCCATTTGGGCCCTTGGGCAATATAACTTTGTTGATCTTACTGATTGTCTGATATATGGTGCCTGCCTTTTTGCCTGCCACCCGAAACCTTTTTCTTTTTGCACGTTCTTCTGAGAGCACTTGCTACCTATGTGGTCATTGGCAAAGGCCATATGCTGTCACATGATTTGGTTTGTTTTTCCCATCCCTCCACCCCCCTTCCCCATCATTCCTTTTCCTTTCCCTTCCTCCCCCTCCCCCCCTTTACCCCTCCATTCCTTTCCTCTTCCCCCACCTCTCTCTTTCTTTCTTTATTTTCCCTTTTGCCCCTTCCCCCCTCCCTTTTCCCCCTTTCCCTTTCCCCCCTCCTTCCACCCCCTCTCCCCCTTCACTTCCTTTTCCCTCTATTTCCTCCCCTCCCTCCCTTCTCTAGCCTTTATCCTCCCCCATTTTTTACCATCCCCCAGTTTTTACCATCCCCCATATCTATTGTTGGAAACCCTCAACCCACATTTTTACCTTCACCTGTTTTTAGATAAAACTGCCAATCCTACCTTTATTATTCAAAATCCCATCAATATATAGGAGCATCCTTCCTGGTCAGGGGGACAAGGAGTCAACCCCCACAGGCTCCCCAGGCTTCACTTCCATCAAGACGGTCATTGACGCTTTACAAGTGCAGTTTTAGATATTCAATTATGTTTTTTTCTTTTCCTTGTTTTTTTGTTTTTTGTTTTCTTCCTTTTTTTTTTTTGTTTTTTTGTTTTTAGTATATATTTCAAATTTAGGAACTAGTTACGGTACATTATAAACTATGTGGGCACTTTGTTATAGGTGCTCATTCTGTTCCCCTCTCTCTCTCTCTCTTTCCCACAATGTGACATAGTGCATATAAGAAGCTTTATTGGAATATATTTTGTAGATTTATTAACGGATCATTAAAAGTGATGTAAATTAGATGTGATATCATTTATTAATATTGTTGAAATATACAATGAACGTATCTAATTTTTATTGGTATATATTTTCAATATACAAGCTAACATCTGTACATGACCTCTTCATCTCCCATTGCTTTAACATACTCGCCATAACAGAAACCTGGCTTCAAAATTTTGACATAGCTTCTCCTGCTGCCCTCTCCCATGGTGGCCTCCATTGGACTCACTCCCCCAGACCCAACAGACAGAAAGGAGGTGGAGTTGGCTTCCTTCTATCCCCACAAAGCACCTTCCAAGTCCTCCCTGTCCCTCCCTCTCTATCCCTCTCTTCTTTCGAGATGCACTGTATTTGTCTGTTTTCTCCCATTTCCCTGATGGGCCGGTATCGCGCTTTCTTGATGAGTTTGGTGCCTGGCTACCCGACTTTCTCTCCTCTGAAATACCCACTATCATTCTTGGTGACTTCAACATTCCGGCAATGTTAACAGCCCAACTACAGCTAAACTTCTCGACTTAACCTCATCTTTTGACCTAACCCAATGGACACATACTTCCACTCACTCCAATGGTAATACCCTTGACCTTGCATTCTTCGCAACCCTGGCAACCTCACCAACACCCCCTTTCCTCTCTCTGATCACAACCTCATTACTTTCACTGTATCCTTGCCTCCAACCACCCATCCCTCCAAGCAGCAAACAATTACTTGTAGAAACCTTCGCCACTTTAACCCTTCTCTTCTCTATTCTGCTACTGACCACCTATATGACATAATCTCTCCCCTGTCCTGACCTGGCCACCTCTGTCTACAACAGTTCACTCTCATCATCACTAGATGCACTTGCTCCTCTAACCACACGCAGAATCAGGCCCCGACCGTTACAACCCTGGCAAACTGACAACACTAGAAATCTCAAGAGACATTGTCGTGCTCTTGAACGACTGTGGCGTAAAACCAAATGCCTGCAAGACTTCACCTCATATAAATCTGCCCTTCTAAAATACAATTCATGCCTCCATGCTGCCAAAAAAGCCTACTTTGGCTCTCTTTTTAATTCCTTGTCATCCAGTCCCCATCGGCTCTTCTCAACCTTTAACTCTCTGCTTCGTCCCCCACCCCCTCTACCCACTAACTCACTCACTGCCCAAGAGATTGCCAATCACTTCAAAGACAAGATTGATGCAATTCGTGAGGATACCTCCACTGTGCGTACGTCTTCCCCACCCAACATACCTCGCCTAACAGCACATTCAACACTCTCCTCATCTGAATTGGCTACTACTGAAGAGGTTACAAAACTTTTCTCAGATGCCCACCTAACCAATTGTCCCTTGGATCCTGTTCCCTCACAACTACTAAGGTCACCCTCTTCTTCTATCCTATGCTCCCTCACTCACATCTTCAATCTCTCCCTCTCTAGTGGCACCTTCCCCTCCCCTCTAAAACATGCGCAGATCACTCCCATTCTTAAAAAGCCCTCACTGGACCCTACTGACCTGAACAACTTAAGACCCATCTCACTACTCCCATTCACCTCTAAACTTCTAGAACGCTTAGTCTACAACCGTCTTATCGCCTACCTCAGTGAAGATAACCTTCTTGACCCTTTACAGTCTGGCTTTCGCTCACAGCACTCCACGGAAACTGCCTTACTAAAACTAACTAACAATTTACTAACTGCTAAAACCAACAGCCAGTACTCCATACTCCTACTACTTGACCTCTCTGCGGCCTTTGATACTGTTGACCACCCGCTCCTTCTCAATAAACTACATTCCCTTGGCCTCTGAGATTCTGCTCTATCTTGGTTCTCTGCCTATTTATCACAGCGCTCCTTCAGTGTCACCTTTAACTCAGTCTCCTCCTCTCCATTGCCCCTTTCTGTGGGGGTCCCCCAAGGCTCTGTTCTTGGACCCCTTCTCTTCTCTATCTACACCTCCTCCCTTGGTCACTTGATAACTGCCCACGGCTTCCAATACCACTTATATGCTGATGACACCCAAATCTATCTGTCTACTCCTCACCTCACTCCTTCATTCTCCTCTCGCATTACTAGCTGACATATCAGCATGGGTGTCGCACCACTTCCTTAAACTAAATCTCTCTAAAACTGAGCTATTAATATCCCCCCCCGCCTGTGCCCCCCTCACTCCATGACTTTTCCATCAAAATCAACAATGCAACCATCAGTCCCTCCCCTCACGCCAGGGTACTAGGTGTAATCCTAGACTCTGACTTGTCATTTCAGCCTCAAATCCAATCGTTGTCAAAAGTTTGTAGAATTCACCTCCGTAACATTTCTAAAATTCGCCCCTTTTTAACAAATGAAACCACCAAGCTCCTCATTCACTCCCTTGTTATCTCTCGCCTTGACTATTGCAACTCCCTTCTCATTGACCTGCCTCTCCATAGGCTCCTCCCCTCTTCAGTCTATCATGAATGCTGCTGCCAGACTTATCCACCTTACCAAGCGCTCAGTGTCTGCCAACCCTCTCCTCCAATCCCTACACTGGCTCCCAATCACCCAGCGAATTAAATTCAAAATACTAACCACAACATACAAAGCCATTCACAACTCTGCCCTGAGCTACATCACTAATCTTGTCTCCAAATATCACCCAAACCGACCTCTCCGCTCTTCCCAAGACCTCCTACTCTCAAGCTCTCTCGTCTCCTCCTCCCATGCTCATCTCCAGGATTTCTCCAGAGCCTCTCCCATCCTCTAGAACTCGCTACCTCCACCTGTCCGGCTATCCCTTACTCTTGTTACCTTCAGGCGATCCCTGAAAACTCATCTCTTCAGGAAAGCCCCTAACATGTCTAACTAATCTTTTACCACTTCCATCAGCTCATTCCCCACAGTTACAACCTTTTGTATCACCTGCCCCACCCTATTAGATTGTAAGCTCTTCTGAGCAGGGCCCTCTTAATCCTCCTGTATCTTATTGTATTATAATTGTATTGTCTCCCTTTTATTTTGTAAAGCGCTGCGTAAACTGTTGGCGCTATATAAATCCTGTATTATAATATTAATAATAATAATATACATTTTTGTGTTAATAATATGTTTATATATCATTATAGTATATAGATAATCTGTAATCCTGATGAAGCGGGTTGCCCCATGAAACGCGTAGGCCATATACCCAGATTTTCCAGTTGGGATAACAACACCCTAGACAACCTTACTGTAACTGTTTTTAACTAGTTCTTTTAGAACTTTTTTACAATCAATTACGTGTATGTATAGAATAAAAATGTGTTTATTTTTACGTACATTTCTATGGTTTGTGTTTTAATTAGACCTTGCAAGGTACATGTAAAGTCCCACCTTATTTTGTTCTAATATGGTATATTATTTCGGGGGATAGCATGCACAGCCCTGCCTAAGCTTTGACTTCTCATAATGTCAGTATTAATGGAGCCATTCCTGGGGACTGGGAGTGTATCGAGGTGAATATGGCACGCAGGTTCCAATGTATTTATTAATTCATTTTTCTATTGGTTAATGGGGATATTTGTGTTAAAATTCAATGGATTTGTACCTTTTTCAACCTCTTACGACTACATAACTCTGCCTGCTATGAAGTGAAGCAGCCACTTTGCCCGCCATTGTCAGAGTACTGGTTCACCTAAAACAAAAACGCACTTTGAGCCGAGGGATTTTCTCTGACAGCTCAGTGCTGGGAATCACAGAGCTTTAAATTCTGACGCATGTTCGGGTCAGTGTCTAATGGTCGTCTGCATTTTTGTTTCATTTCTCGTGGAATGGAGGCAAAAGTTTTGGACCAGCAGGGCCCCATGTGGGGGGGGGTGTCAAAGTCAACAGGGGAATGGAAAATAAAACCTCTTTTTGAGACAGGGGTGGGTCACGGCTTTGATGCGTCAGAGGAATCTTATATCGTGTGTGAAAACTGCGGCAGCCTTGGCGTCCCCTGAGTGGGAGATTGTCCGGACGGATGGCTCCTTGTCAGGCCCTGTTTATTTCTAGTCAAAAGAGCAGACTATCATTTCTAAGCTCAATATTCCTTATAGAAGAACACTGGTATAAAAAAAAGAAAAAAGAAGAGAAGTAGAGTCCTCTGGTACCTTCATACCATATGGGGGGGTGTACTTAATTTAATTTAATTTAACAAAGAACTGTAAATCATAAACATGCGAAAAGACTGTTATTTTTGACATTTACCTGATACATCTTTTATCGATACTAAGTTCATATTGTAACCAACTTTACAGATATTCTGTTAACGATTTTATCGTTTTACATGCTATTTAACTATGCTCAATAAAACCTTTTATTGGTAAAAAAAAGAGAAGTATAACTGTTCTTATTCAAAAAATATGCCTTATGGTGGAATCTTTGTACAGTTAGCATTTGCTTCATAAATAAACACTGCTCTAGTTGTTCTAATCATCACTGGCCCGACACAAACTACTACACAGTACTCTAAATTTTATCAGTCCATTACCTCCATCTTCATCGATCTGACACCCAGCACTGAACACTGCTCTAATCTTCATCAGTACAACACACCCGCTGAACACTGCTCTAATCATAATCAGTTCAACACTTTCACTGAACACTGCTCTAATCATTATCAGTACAACACACCCACTGAACACTGCTCTAATCATTATCAGTTCAACACACCCACTGAACACTGCTCTAATCATTATCAGTACAACACACCCACTGAACACTGCTCTAATCTTCATCAGTACAACACTCCTACTGAACACTGCTCTAATCTTCATCAGTACAACACTCCTACTGAACACTGCTCTAATCATTATCAGTTCAACACACCCACTGAACACTGCTCTAATCATTATCAGTTCAACACACCCACTGAACACTGCTCTAATCATTATCAGTACAACACACCCACTGAACACTGCTCTAATCATTATCAGTTCAACACACCCACTGAACACTGCTCTAATCATTATCAGTTCAACACACCCACTGAACACTGCTCTAACCATTATCAGTACAACACACCCACTGAACACTGCTCTAATCGTTATCAGTACAACATGCCCACTGAACACTGCTCTAATCTTCATCAGTCCAACAAATCCGCTGAACACTGCTCTAATCATTATCAGTACAACACACACGCAGAACATTGCTCTAATCATTATCAGTACAACACTCCCGCTGAACACTGCTCTAATCTTCATCAGTCCAACAAATCCGCTGAACACTGCTCTAATCATTATCAGTTCAACACTTCCACTGAACACTGCTCTAATCATTATCAGTCCAACATGCCCACTGAACACTGCTCTAATCATTATCAGTCCAACACACCTGCTGAACACTGCTCTAATCATTATCAGTCCAACACACCTGCTGAACACTGCTCTAATCATTATCAGTTCAACACTTCCACTGAACACTGCTCTAATCATTAGTCCAATATGCAACCCGAACACTGCTCTAATCATCATCAGTTCAACACTTCCACTGAACACTGCTCTAATCATTATCAGTACAACACACCCGCTGAACACTGCTCTAATCATTATCAATCCAACATGCCCACTGAACACCGCTCTAATCTTCATCAGTCCAACAAATCCGCTGAACACTGCTCTAATCATTATCAGTCCAACACACACGCTGAACACTGCTCTAATCTTCATCAGTCCAACAAATCCGCTGAACACTGCTCTAATCATTATCAGTACAACACACTTGCTGGACACTGCTCTAATCATTATCAGTTCAACACTTCCACTGAACACTGCTCTAATCATTATCAGTTCAACACTTCCACTGAACACTGCTCTAATCATTAGTCCAATATGCAACCCGAACACGGCTCTAATCATTATCAGTTCAACACTTCCACTGAATACGGCTCTAATCATCATCAGTCCAGGACACACCACTGAACACTGCTTTAATCATAATCAATCCAACAATCCTACTAAACACTGCTCTAATTATCAGTCCAAGACTCCCATTGTACACTGCGCTAATCTTCATCAGTCCAACACTTCCACTGAACACTGCTCTAATCATTACCAGGTCAACACACCCATTGATCACTGCTTCAATCTTCACTGGTCCAACACGCCCACTTTAACGTTGTTCGAATTATCACTGACCTGACACACACCACTAAACAGTACTCTGAATTTTACTGGTCCAACATGCCCATTGAACACATCTCTAATCATCGTCAGCCCAAAACTCACACTGAACACATCTCTAATCATCGTCAACTGACACGTTCACACTGAACATTGCTCTAATTATAAGTCCAATGCTCACACTGAGTGCACAGCACATCTACAGGTGTTACATTTTTTGAACATTTTTGAAAAAAATTACAGTGACTTAGTAAGATTGTTTTTATTAACAATGAACAAAAGGGTATGTGTAGAAATTTTATAGCCGATATCATTGTAGTCTTTGGTCAAAACTGGAGTTCTCCTTTAACATTCCTGTATGTTACTTCTAGAATGTTACATGAGGATTAAGAAAAGTGGCAGCGACTATTAACTATAGTAGGTGCACATAACTGGGTGCTCATTGCCCCCTATGAAGTCCCCAAAAAACTCTTAGGTGGTTTACCTCTCCAGCATCTGTCAAGAATGGAACATCAGCTTTTGGGTGGACTTACCCTTTAAATTTCCCTAATCTGCACGTGTTCTAGACTAAGCACCTCATGTTAATTAAGTCAGTGTTCCAATATTTGTTATACAATCCAAATATCTCGGCGCTTATTAAATTGTTCAGCACCCACACAGAGGTGGGGCGGTAGTGAGGAGCCGCGTTCAGTCCGTGGAATGTGATATTCCATAAAGAAGAAGTGTTAAGGTTATCCGGCCACCAGAGAGGACGCTGTAAATAACACGCCATGCTCTTTTCTCGGGTTCACTGCCGATTCGTTCAAAAGGTGCGGTGACCAGAATTTATTTTTAAAGCTGACTTTCAGGCACATTGCAGTTAAAGTGTATGTTTAGCTTAAACTTTTTTTTTTTCTTGCTTTCTGTTTATGAGAACCCCTGCTGGGTTTTTTCTGCTGTCCGAGGATTTGTTAGAGAGGGTTCCCCCCACTTCTTGTTCTGGCCGCAGCAGACAGGAAGTGAAGGTAACATCTCCAACAGGAGAAGAGATTCCTGTGACATCATTGACCAAATGTGATCATGTTCATATATTTGTTTAGATGCCATTTGCAGACAATAAGTCAGAAGAGTATTGTGTAGGCCAGGGGTCTCCAAACTGTGGCCTGGGGGCCAGATGGGGCCCTTTGCTTGTCTTTATCTGGCCCTTGGAGCACTATTCCTTCTACAAGGCACTCTTTCACCCACTGACACCAATGATGGGACACTATTCTTTACACTGACCCCATAGATAGGTAAATAATTCTCCCACTGACATCAATAATGGGACACTCCTTCTCCCACTAATACCGATGACAGGGCACTATTTCACTCATTTAAATCAATGATGGGGCACCATTCCTCCAACTAATACCAATGATGGGGCCTTATTCCTCCCACTGATACCAACAATGGGGCACTATTCCTCCCACTGAAATCAATGATGGGGCACTATTCCTCCCACTGACACCAATAATGGGGCACTAGTTCTCCCACTAATACCAATGATGGGACACGATTCATCCCACTGATACCAATAATGGGGCACTATTCCTCCCACCAATACCAATGATGGGACATGATTTTTCCCACTAATACCAATGATGGGGCACTATTCCTCTCACTGACACCAATGATGGGGCACTATTCCTCCCACTAATACAATGATGGGGCACTATTCCTCCCACTGAAATCAATGATGGGGCACTATTCCTCCCACTGATACCAGTGATGGGGCACTATTCCTCCCACTGATAAAAATGATGGGGCACTATTCCTCCCACTGATACCAATGATGGGGCACTATTCCTCCCACTGATACCAATGATGGGGCACTATTCCTCCCACTGATACCAATGATGGGGCACTAGTCTTCCTCCTACTGACCACAGGCACTATTTCATTTTTTTTATTCCCACCAATGCCAGGGCATATATTACTCCACCAGCTACAGTCTGGTCCCCCTAAATCTTGAAGGGCAGTAAACTGGCCCTTTGTTTTGAAAGTATGGATCCCCCTGGTGTAGGCGGTAGGAGTTGTTTATTCTTTTGGCAGGTCGGCATTGTTCATTATGATTGACATAAATCTGCATCGCTGGCTGAGGGGATTGGCAATGAATGTACCTTGTGGGGCTTTTTTAAAATGACATTTAAATTTATTTAAAGGACTTGTAAAAAATCATGTGTGTTTAATTTCACTATTTTTACTTTTTTTTTTGTGTGTGTGAATAAGTAGGCAGTACCCGTTACTCTTTTACATAGGGCTGCATGTATCTGGGTGCCCCCCTTGGCCCTTGTCCTGACCAACATGGGGACAAGTTACTTTCCAGGACGTTCCTTCCTGGCAGGCGTCTCCCCTACTTGTTGAGGGCATGGGGCCTGATATTGTTTGGAAACGGGGTGCACGCTTGAATCCTCTCCATTCCTGGAGTGATAAACTGTGTGCGTAGATAAGGGTCTGGTTTGGATTTTTGGGAGGACCCCACACTTTATTTTTATTTTTTTGGGGGTTTCTCCTTAGAATCCATACCAGACCTTTCAGGTCTGGTAAAGAATTTCTGGGGTGAACCTCGCTTTTTTTTAAAAAAAATTTGCATGAGGTTCCTCTTAAAACTCATGCGAGACCTGAAGGGCCTGGTATGAATTATGGAGGTCATTCCTATTTCCTACACAGTTTTCTTTTCTTTTTTTTTTTAACTATGCCTGCCAGGTGACAACACTGGTTGCTAAGGATGCAGCAGGCAACATCATAGGTTGCCAAGGATGCAGCAGGAGACATCACTGGTTGCTAAGTATGCAGCGGGTGGCAGCATCTAAGTTTCATTAAAAACCCTCACACCAGAAGAAGGAAGCTGTCATATAAAGCAGTGGGGAAAAACGCTTCTATATAAGATGTTTGGCTCCTGCTGCTTGGATGAACATCCAAACAAAGTGTGGAGTGAACCAGAAGTTCATTCCTAGTCACCAAGACAGCAGTCACATTTAGGGGCAAATCTCTCAAACAGAGTCCCAGATAGCAATAGAAACCTGACAGTGATTTTAATACATGCCTAATCTATCCAAAACTAAAAAGTTTGGTGATTGGACAATGAGGGAGCAACAGCACAAAATGCAGTCATCCCTCTGCTAATCTAACGCAGCCACCACATCTAATGATTGGTAAGCTACAGAATTTAACATTTTTAGTTTTGGGTTTATTACCCCTTTAACTCCACCAACATGTAATTTTACCTAATTAGGGAACAGCTCCTGTATTAGAGCGCCCCCACCTTTGGACAGCAGCATTGCCATTCTAGGGATAGGGGAATGTTAGATGGACATTGTGACAGACTCTCCCGGGACAAAGGCTTTTGGAGGGGACTGAATACTAGCCTCTTGCCTACCGACTATGGGCCCTGGCATTTGAGGAAGCTACAAGCATTTAGGAAGATATTCTGTTATGTAATGCAAAAGGACATTATTAAGGAGGCCATGATGGTCTCTGCCAGCTTTGGACTCAGTGGACAGATGTATGTGAAAGGAAAGCTGATTAATGAGATCTGGAAAGCCCGAGTCTTTCACCCAATAGTTTATTGTGCTCATTAACACATCTTTGTCTCCTAGCAAACTATTGGGGGATGTGTTTATACTTATGTGTATTGTAAGTTGTGAGTGAGGAGACGGCAAGTCTACCCTGAAAGGTCATATCTCTGGAGTTGAATTACTAAAGGCAAAAAGACTGTGCACTTTGCAAAGTGCAGTTGCCCCCTGCAAGTGCAGTTGCTCTAGAGCTTAGTAAATGAGGTGAAGCTTCACTTTGAAAAGAGTACCCAATCATGTGCAAGGGGCATGCTTGGACATGATTGGATGATGGACGTCAGCAGAGCTTCTTCGCATTTACTACCCCTCAACCCCTCTGAGTCACCAAGTCTGGGTAAATGATTAGTAAACTAGCTCATGTTAATTAGGTTTCTGGTTACAGTTTGTATTGTCAGCCTGCTGTATATATTTGTGTGTCATCTCAAATAAATCAGTCCATGTTCAGCAACCAAACGAGTATTGTCTTGTTTTGTGGTTGCTAGTGTTTGGAATATCTGATATCTATTCAGACTGTGAGGAAGTGGTATATGACGAAAGCACTCAAGCGGAGTTCGGGACGTTTTAGTACAGACATGTCTTAGGGCTGTTTACCAGGAAAACTCAAAATGAAAGTACTCGCAACAGTAAAATCAGTCTGTACAGTGCTCTGAAAAAGTATTCACACCCCTTGAAATTTTCCACATTTCATGTTACAACCAAGAACGTAAATGTTTTTTATTGGGATTTTATGTGATAGACCAACACAAAGTGGCACATAATTGTGAAGTGGAAGGAAAGTGATAAATGGTTTTCAACATGTTTTACAAATAAATATGTGAAAAGTTTGGCATGCACCTTTTTTTTATAACCTAAGCTTAAAACTTCTCCACAAGTTTATCCCTGACCTGTCTGGTGTGTTCCTTGGCCTATGATGCTGTTTGTTCACTAAGGTTCTCTAACAAACCTCTGAGGGCTTCACAGAACAGCTGTATTTATACTGAAATTAAATGACACTCAGGTGGACTCTATTTACTAATTAGGTGACTTCTGAAGGCAATTGGTTCCACTAGATTTTAGTTAGGGGTATCAGAGTAAAGGGGGCTGAATACAAATGCACGCCACACTTTTCACATATTTATTCGTAAAAAAATGTTGACAACCATTTACTATTTTCCTTCCACTTCACAATTATGTGCCACTTTGTGTTGGTCTATCACATAAAATCCCAATAAAATACATTTACGTTTTTGGTTGTAACATGAAATGTGGAAAATTTCAAGGGGTTTGAATACTTTTTTAAGGCACTGTATATGCAGTAAAGCATGCTTTTTATACCCACCATGGAACCTAAGGGGTTAATCCTCTGCATTGTGTAAAAAGGCTGTTTGAACCTGTCTCCTGTCTCCTCTGATCCTCCCCTTCTTCCACTGTCCCCAATATATTTCCTGGTAGTACAGAGCTAGGGGGCAAGCTGCACATGCTCAGTTTGGTGTATATTGCTAAAGAGTTTTTTTTTTCTTGGGAGGGTGCATGTGATCAGAACAGGGCCAATCAGCACTGTCCAGACAGAGGGTCACAGATCATGAATCCTAATAAGACAGTCATTGCAAAATGAAAACTCCTCCCACAAGCTTTAACCAGACACTGATAGAAGTCACAAGACTGCTATATACTGCTGATGAGAAAAGGTATCAAAAGGTAGCAGTTTATATTTACTAAAATAATTGCATTCCCATGCTCTGTGTATTGTGGGGGACCAGATATAGTGACTTCAGAGTCCTGGGTTTAGTAACACTTTACCTGTAATATGGCAACCTGTAGGCGTTCTGTATACAGATGATAATTTCCTGCTTGTGTGATTGGCTCACTGATTTCCCCACAAGTCAGATTTCGGGCATCTCCTGCAATAAAAATTTCATTTTTGGTGAGATCCTCCCAAAGGGAAATCATTTCTAAAGGGAGGCAGACCCTGCTACTTTCCTCATTAGAGCCCTGCAGGTGCATCAGCTGGTTGACAATTATAAAATCATTCACATTCACATGGACACAGACAAACTAACAGCGATTTCTTCAGAATAACAAAAGGTAGGAACCTGCAACATAGTTTGTTAAAGTACCTGTACTGTATTTAGATCACCCAAAGGGGAGGGTGTTTTTTTTTTTTTAAAGTGGAGTTACTCTTTAAATATTTTAAATAAATATTTTTTTAGCATTTCACAATGAAAAAGTTCATACTAAAAATGTTTTATTTGTTGAAGAAGAAAAGGAATTTTGCTCTGACCCCCGCCATCTGTCTCGCTTTGCGTTCCTCACGGACGGCCGCGTCGGCACTCTTTGTGCAAGTCCAGCAGAGCCAGAGGGGGCGATAGGTGGAGGAATGAGCCCCAGCTGTGGCTCCATAGGCAAATGTCAGAATCGAACATTCTCCGCTATCTGGAGCATCACTGAGAGACGCGGACTTGTCACCGCTCCGAAATGTAACTTCACTATCGCACCCTGAATGTGACAAGGCGGACAAGACTCACTTTAGGACAGAAAACTGTTATAACTATTGTAAGCTCAAATGTATGATAATAAAATGAGATATCAAAAATGAGGCTTCAAAGCTGAAGTTTAAAATATAACTAAGGCAAAACTTTTTTTTTTTCGTTTTGGAGGGTGTCAGTTTTATAAAACATAAACCCCTGTCATTTTTTTAATTTTTGTTCCATTAGTGTCCTGTTGGGGGGAGGGGGAATTCCCTTCACTTCCTATCCCATAGCCAAAACAAAAAATGAGAGGAAATCCCTCCAAAGTGAGGGAATACCTGGCTGACACCAGAACTTGTCTGGTGACAACCCAAAATTTAGGATTTCTTTCGCTCTTGGCAATAATGGTTTTGGCTGTGGCCGAAACGCGTTAGTTTTTAATGCTGTATCCTGCCATGTAGCAAATAAAGAAATGCAATGCAATGGATGTTACCGAGTAGCCAGCTTCATTATATTAGAGCAGGGGTCTCCAAACTTTATAAACAAAGGGCCAGTTTACTGTCCTTCAGACTTTAGGGGGGCCGCACTGTGGCCTTTGGGAGTAGAAAAGGTCCTGATGTCAGTGGGAAAAAATAAGTCCCCATTGTTTGCTTCAGTGGGAGTAATTCTGCCCCATCGTTGGTGTCACTGGGAGGAATTGTGCCCCACCATTGATGTCATCAGTGGCGGCTGGCGTTCCATTTTTTTTGGGGGGGGGCGGCTAACAAACCACATGACCCCCCACCGGTGGGTGGTTCCCACTTGGTCAGGCTCTGGCTTGTGTATTGGTGGGGATGCAGAGCAGAGGGATCGCTCTGATGAGGATGGCCATCTCCCGGATCTCCCCATACATCCTCCCCGATACTGACCTCTCGGCCAATCAAGTCTTAAGACCGCACTTCCTTGGGGTGGTGGGCGTCTCCTCCTCCTCGACTTCACAGCGGCTTCCCCGGCGTCTCCTCTTTCCTCCTCCTCGGAGGCCAAATAGGATCGCTTCTCCTCTCAGCCAATCGGGTGATGGGTCCCAGGACCCGCTTCCTGATTGGCCGGGAAGAGAAGCAGGATAACAATAGCGAAAATTAATTTGCTATTGTCACACAACTGGGTGGGCTCAGGGTGCAGTGCCCTGCGCCCCGAGCCCACCCTTTTTTGAAGCCAATTAGAGCCCCAGGATCTAATCACGTGCTTCAAAAAGAAAAAAAACCCATTGAAATCCATGCGTCCGGCGCCCTACATGTAGAATAGGAGCCGGGCGCATGGATTAGGGGGATGTCATAGGGCCCCATTGTTGCTGTCATTGGGAGAAATTGTGCTCCATTGTTGGTGTCATTGTCATTGTGAGGAATAGTGCCCCATTGTTGGTGTAATTAGGAGGAATTGTATCCCTTTATTGGTGTCAGTGGGGGGAATTATGTCCCATTGTTGGTACCAGTGGACGAAATAGTGCCCCAAGGGCCAGATAAAAGCAAGCAAAGGGCCGCATCTGGCCCTTAGGCTGCAGTTTGGAGACCCCTCTATTAGAGGATTGTTGCTACATTCTAAAGGGACTTGGGCCAAAGCACCGGTTCTCAGTCTTCCAGGTAATTGGCGGTAGAGCGTGTTGGACTGTATCCTTTTACTGTGCTGCTAACAATCTCCTCCATTCTTTCTTCTTTCCTATTTCAGGAAATACAATATTGAAATAATTTTATCGGCGGTAATTAAAACTGCGCCCCCCCGGGGACGGCCTCTCCACCACGCTCACGTCGGATTGCTGGTCCCCGTAGCCGTTCCATGAAATAGCCACTTAGCGAGCGGAACCCGTCAACAGGCTTTCGGCGTTAATGAGAATCTTAATTCCCGGATACTCTACAAGTCCCCATCCCGCCGAGGGATCCCGACAAGGACCGAACGCCGCATCCCGGCTCGTACAAATATTACCGCAGTGACGGAATTGTCTCCGAAATTAATTTTCCATCTTGGAATCCCGCAGAGTATAGCCAGGCAGATAGCGGCTGGCTCTGATTTTCGGCGGAGCGATTGGGAAGTCTTGTATAATTACCGCTGACGCAAGGTATGGAAATTCAAATTATTTATGCCTTTCCGGGGCGCTAATCTGAAGCGTTCCACAAGATGATCAGAGAGTGTTCTTAGAAGTTAATTGCTGCCAACGAGATCTTGAATGAATTAGGTTGAGGTGGAACCCTAACTTTCTGAAAAGATTAGAAAAATACGCCAAAAAAAAGTTCTTACAAAAAGATTGCTATGTTCCATTCTTATTGTACAGCTTCCTGTTGGCTACATTTCATTGGACGCTCGGCGTTGACACTTGCTTTGACTTCCACACACATTAAAACGTCTACCGCTTCAACATGCTTTCTTGATGTGTTTTTGATGCTTCTGTGATGCTTTTTTGAAACTTTAATAAAGCTTGGCAAATGCCCTGTGTGTGCTGATTTTCTATTTGTTTTAAAGAGGACCAGTAGAACCCCAGCTCAGTAGCACCCCCCACTCAGCAGATCCCCAGCTCATTAGTACCCTCATTCAGCAGATCCCCTGCTCAGTAGTATCCCCCAGCTTTGCTGATCCCCCACTCAGTAGTAACCCCCAGCTCTGCTGATCTCCCACTCAGTAGTATCCCCCAGCTCTGCTGATCTCCCACTCAGTAGTATTCCCCATCTTTGCTGATCCCCCACTCAGTAGTATCCCCCAGCTCTGCTGACCCCCCACTCAGTAGTAACCCCTAGCTCTGCTGATCCCCTACTCAGTAGTATCCCCCAGCTCTGCTGATACCCCGCTCAGTAGTATCCCCCAGCTCTGCTGATCTCCCACTCAGTAGTATCCCCAGCTTTGCTGACCCCCCGCATAGTAGTGTCCCCAAGCTCTGCTGATACCCCGCTCAGTAGCAACCCCCAGCTTTACTGATCCCCCACTCAGCAGTAACCCCCAGCTTTACTGATCCGCTGCTCAGTAGTATCCCAAGCTCTGCTGATCCCCCACTCAGTAGTAACCCTCAGCACTGCCGATCCCCCACTCAGTAGTTACCCCCAGCTCTGCTGATCTCCCACTCAGTAGTATCCCCCAGTTCTGCTGATCCCCCGCTCAGTAGTATCCCCCAGTTCTGCTGATCCCCCGCTCAGTAGTATCCCCCAGCTCTGCTGATCTCCCACTCAGTAGTATCCTCTGCTTTGCTGATCCCCCACTCAGTAGTATCCCCCAGCTCTGCTAATCTCCCACTCAGTAGTAACCCCCAGCTCTGCTGATACCCCGCTCAGTAGTATCCCCCAGCTCTGCTGATCTCCCACTCAGTAGTATCCCCAGCTTTGCTGACCCCCCGCTCAGTAGTGTCCCCAAGCTCTGCTGATACCCCGCTCAGTAGTAACCCCCGGCTTTACTGATCACCCACTCAGTAGTAACCCCCAGCTTTACTGATCCACTGCTCAATAGTATCCTCAGCTCTGCTGATCCCCCACTCAGTAGTAACCCTCAGCACTGCTGATGCCCCACTCAGTAGTAACCCCCAGCTCTGCTGATCCCTCGCTCAGTAGTATCCCCAGCTTTGCTAATCCCCTGCTAAGTAGTAAGCCCCAGCTATACTGATCCCCCACTCGGTAGTAACCCCCAGCTTTGTTGATCCCCCGCTCAGTAGTATTCCCAGTTCATCGCTGTTCATTTACTTTTGGCGCCACACACTTTTTCTTAAGATTATTTATAGGTTTGGTGTATTACTTATCTGTGTCAGCTGCCGCCTCACCACAGCGCAGAGATACATCTTTTTTAGTATCCCCAGCTTTGCTGATCCTCCACTCAGTAGTAACTCCCAGCTATACCGATCCCCCACTCAGTAGTAACCCCAAGCTCTGCTGATCCTCCGCTCAGTAGTACCCCAGCTTTGCTGATCCCCGCTCTGTAGCAACCCCCAGTTCTGCTAATTCCCTGCTCAGTAGTAACCTCCAGCTATGCTGATCCTCTGCTCAGTAGTAACCCCCAGCTCTGCTGATCCCCAGCTTAGCTGTATCCCCCAGCTCTGCTGATCCTCCGCTCAGTAGTATCCCCCAGCTCTGCTGATACCCGGCTCAGTAGTATCCCCCAGCTCTGCTGATACCCCGCTCAGTAATAACCCCCAGCTTTACTGATCCCCTACTCAGAAGTACCCTCAGCTTTGCTGATCCCCCACTCAGTAGTAACCCCCAGCTCTGCTGATCCTCTGGTTTGCTGACCCTCCTCTCTCTGCAGTCCCCACTCACCTCCCGCTATATTGCTCCCACTCTGCACACCACGTGTGACATTTCTAGTTTCTCCTGCTCTGGTCCCCCAGCTCTGCTGATCCTTTGCCACTCAGTCCTCTCTCTGGTCCCCTCTCACCTTCCGCTATAGCGTTCCCATGTTGCACACCAAGTGTGCCATCTGCTAGTTGCTCCGCTCCAGTCCAGGCCTCGCTCACCTTCCTGCTGCTCCACGCTGCACACCAGATGTGACGTCTGCACCACACACTCCCAGAACATATACACATGAACCAGAAGTGACTGCTGATGACGTCTTTCCAGTTCCCTTGTGGGTTTCCCAGTGCATTCTGGGATATCTCATACCTGCAATACCTCCAAAACAAAGCAAAGCTAAAGCTGAATAAAAACTTCTCAAAAGCTGCAGGTGCTGTAAGTGAGCGTTGTCATAGACTTCTATGGAGGCTTTGGAGACACATTGAAGCACCAAGAAAGCGACATGGGGGATAGTTTTTGAAGCGAAGCAAGCACAACATGTGAACAGGACTGTAAGGTACCCATTTTATTTAGTGACATGAGATTTGATTGGCATTCAGAGTGCTTAAAAAAGCATCTAATGCCACATTTTGAAACAAGTGTGAACCAGCCCTTCGGCCTCGAATCAAAGCTCCTGTCACTAAATAAAATGGTAAAGTGTATGAGGACTTTGTTCTTTTCCTAGGCAGCTACTTATTCGACTGTGAGAAAGGATTTGCTCAATAGACAATAAACTCTTACAAAAGTTCATATCACTTAAAGGTTTTTTTATAAACGTTCATTGACAGCATCAAATGTGGGCTACGCATTTCGTGGAAGGGGCCACCTCTTCAGGACTTGAGCTGTAGATGTTATTAGAACCACAATGGAATGCAATAGAGGACCTACATTATGTTAAGGCTTGATAGAGACAGTAGAGGAGGATAATTTTCATCAAGTCCCACCATAGGACCACCATAGGCATCTCTAAATGGGGGACCGTCACTGTCCTATCCAGGTTCCCCTGAAATGCGTTGACTGTATTTGACACTCTTAACCAATAAGCATTTCAAAAAATCCTTTAAGAGCACTAGGCTCTCTTTGGGACCGATCAAAGACATGTGGCCCTTGGGCTATAGGTCAGGCATCAGCGGGTATATATAGGCCAGTGGTCTACAAACTGCAGCCTGTGAGCTGGATGTGGCATCATTCCTCCCACTGACACCAACAGTGGTTCATAATTCCTCCCAAGGACACCACCAATGGGGCACTATTCCTCCCACTGACACCGACGATGGGGCACTATTCCTTCCACTGACACCACTGATAGGACACTATTCCTCCCACCGACACCGACGATGGGGCACTATTCCTCCCACTGACACCACTGATAGGACACTATTCCTCCGACTGACACCAACGATGGGGCACTATTCCTTCCACTGACACCACTGATAGGGCACTATTCCTTCCACTGACCCCGACGATGGGGCACTATTCCTCCCACTGACACTGACGATGGGGCACTATTCCTTCCACTGACACCACTGATAGGACACTATTCCTCCCACCGACACCGACGATGGGGCACTATTCCTTCCACTGACACCACTGATAGGGCACTATTCCTTCCACTGACCCCGACGATGGGGCACTATTCCTCCCACTGACACTGACGATGGGGCACTATTCCTTCCACTGACTCCACTGATAGGGCACTATTCCTTCCACTGACACCGACGATGGGGCACTATTCCTTCCACTGACACCAACAACGGGGCACGATTCCTCCCACTGACACCGACGATGGGGCACTTTTCATTCCACTGACACTGATGACGGGGCACTATTCCTCTCACTGACACCGACGATGGGGAACTATTCCTCCCACCGATACCCTTTACCTAGAAGGGTGCCTTTAACAATTAATGTCACCACCGCGTGTCTGCTAACTGGCAGTGCGATTTTGCGCACATTCCCAGCATGCAGTAGTGTGAATCTAGCCTAATGGTATGTGCTGTTGGCTTTGTGCTGCTTTAAGAGAAAATTGTTTTTTACCGCAGCTTTACCGTAAACGCACTATCTTTGCCTTATGTTAACAATCATCGTTGTTCATTAGGAGTCATCCAGTGGTCAGTTCCTGTGTCGCGGGCTGGAGACAATCACGGAACACGATGGGATAAAAATGTAAGCAGCCGCCTGAGCACACGGTGTTACCTGCCCGGAGAGACAGAACAGCCGGGCTGGCATCGGAACGCGGTTTCTGACGATGTGAAGTGCCCCCTGCGGCTCAGAGATCAAACATGCAAATAGCCGGTAATTACGCCGCCTGATTTCTCGGTGGGAAGCTGCTGGTAAGTTTTGTAAACACCGAGACCGGGGCCATTTGCATCTGTTTAAATTCATTTGCAAGCATTAAAATTTACCATCTTGAAATCGCATTTCATAACAGCTGGAGAGGAATTAGCGACGGCGAGAGCAAAATGTTTCCAAAAGTTCTGAGATAGCGCCAAGTCAGGCCGGCCCTCTTTTGTATCTTCTACATGAAGAACAGGACTTTTCAAGGGGTGTTTTAAAGTGGCTGTAATCCTCTGAAAAGGAAAATGAGCAAAGCATATTCTTTTGTAGCGTGTACTTGCCTCCATTTTAGTCTGTTCTCTTCTCTCTGAAGAGTTAAAGACAGAACTTAGACCTCACCCAGAGCTCATCAGTAGGAATGTCCATTCAACTGGCACAGGTCAGGGTGGCAGGCTGGTCTAGTCCTGCAAATAATCAGAGAAGTGAGCACAGTCTGCAACCTTCACAGCAGTCCATTGTGACCATTTCCAGTGGTGAGCTGCACACTCCAGCAGTCCCTCATGCATAGAAATGCGAGTCAGGCAGTCTCCTCCTACCGCCTTCAGCTTCTCTGATGGAAACAGAGTGGCTCCTAGCAGGCCGTCCTGCTTTCACCACTCTGTCTTTGTAGATTGCTCTTTCCAGCCTCCACTCCTTCCGAATGTCCTGAAACCGGGCCCAGGTCTCCTCACAATCTGGCACCCACAAAGGCTTGGGGATGTGCATATCATACCATAGTTGCCAACTGTCCCGAATTTCCTGGGACATTCCCGGGATTTAGACCATTGTTCCGCTTTTAGCGTTTCCCGGGAAATTGGTGTTTTCCCATTTTTCTTCGCCACCGCTAGAGTTCTGCGGCCGGCAGTGAATTGTCTCCGCCGGCCGCCATTTTACAGTTGACCAGCTCTCGTGGAGCCTGGTCACTCGCCGCCAAGGGGAAACAAGAGGCGGAGCTGGCCGGGTGGCTGCCAATAGAAATTGAGCTGCCGCCAACCCCCCCTGCCCTGCGGCCTATTGCCGGTCTGTGACCTGTTGTGGGTACTAATTCGGGGTACTTTATCGCAGTAAGTGGGCTTAGCACTATATGACCATATAGTGTGACCAAACCCCCGTATTTTTTTGAATATGTTCAGGTGTTTTTAACTAGCCTTGCAGGAAATGTCATTCTTGAATGTGTGCGCTGTAAAATGTTTTGTACTGTTGTGGGAAAGGCTGCGGGGTGAGGGGTTTGCGGCAGCTCAATTTCTATTGGCAGCCACCAGGCCGGCTCCGCCTCTTGTTTGTTCCCCTCGGGGAGTGACCTGTTACACGTGAGCTGGTCTACTGTAATGGCGGTGGAGACTCCGCTGCTGGGACACCTGATGTAAGGAGGGGCTCCACTGGGGGACACCTGATGTAAGGGGGGGATCCACTGCTGGGGGACACCTGATGTAAGGGGGGGATCCACTGCTGGGGGACACCTGATGTAAGGAAGACACCTGATGTAAGGAGGGGCTCCACTGGGGGACACCTGATATAAGGAGGGGCTCCACTGGGGGACACCTGATATAAGGAGGGGCTCCACTGGGGGCCACCTGATATAAGGAGGGGCTCCACTGGGGGACACCTGATATGAGGGGCTCCACTGGGGGACACCTGATTTTTCTTTCCCCGCTACGTCACACCTACAAACGAATGCCCCGCTCCTAATTATAATAAGACTCCACCTACAGACAAAAGCGTGCGCGCTCCCATTGTATCTATTGCACGAAGCGACGTACACCTACGGCGATTCACGCAATAGAGCCAACCTGCCGCAGTTTAAAGACGGTGCCTGGTTGGCAAGTGGTTAAGGAAAGTGGGGGTGAAATAAAAACGGGAGGAGGGACGGCGGGTTTAGATGCGCTTTAATGCTGAAAAATGTAAAATATATTCACAGCTAGACTCACCAGCATTACAGAAGGTCGATATGTGAAATGTCAATTGACATATAATGCTGCATATGGATGTGTGACAATGACATGTACATGGGCCTACGCGCTGATCCGGGACCTATGGCATGTCTATACATTGCGCTAATAAATCCTTTGCTCTCCCCCGTCCCTTCATTGGCGGATTAATATTCCAGCATGCGTCGCCCCTGTGCAGGAATTTGCAGCCACATCTTATTTATTAGGACAGAGATGGGAGAGGACGGAAGGAGAACATTTCTTTCTAATTGAACAAATCCCCTTCAAGCACCCGACACCCAACCCAGGGCCCGGACTAATTCATATTAATATGAGATCTCTCTCCTCCGCGTAGAGGCGGCGAAGACACAACACGAGGCATGAGGCTCCATGGTAATAAGACGATTATTTGGTAGAAATTGAATGAAGCCGCATGAGTGGTGTCCGTGAAACGCGAGCCAAGTAATATGTGACAAATAAAAAGTCATATTCACATTGAAGGGGGCGTTTTAACGCTTTCTGTTCAGAGGCTGCGTCCGCCAAAAGCGTATCTAGAACCCAAAAACAAATGTTTGATACAGTGCATCCGGAAAGTATTCACAGCACTTCACTTTTTCCCACATTTTGTTATGTTACAGCCTTATTCCAAAATGGATTAAATTCATTATTCATTAAATTCATTATTTTCCTTACCCACTTAAGGACCCAGCCTTTTTTTTGAGATTTGTTCTTTACAAGTTAAAAACAGTTTTTTTTTTGCTAGATTATTACTTAGAACCCCCAAACATTATACATTATTTTTTTCTAACACCCTAGAGAATAAAATGTCGGTCGCTGCAATACTTTCTCTCACACCGTATTTGCGCAGTGGTCTTACAAGCGCACTTTTTTTGGAAATAATACACTTTTTTGAATGAAAAAATAAGACAACAGTAAAGTTAGTCCATTTTTTCTTTATATTGTGAAAGATAATGTTATGCCGAGTAAATTGATACCCAACATGTCAGGCTACAAATTGGCGACAAACCTTTACCCTTAAAAATCTCCATAGGTGACGTTTAAATATTTTCTACAGGTTGCATGTTTTGAGTTACAGAGGAGATCTAGGGCTAAAATTATTGCTCTCGCTCTACCAATAGAGCCAATACCTCACATGTGTGGTTTGAACACCGTTTTCATATGCGGGCGCTACTCACGTCTGCATTCGCTTCTGCTCGCGAGCTCAGCGGGACGGGGCGCGTTTAAAAAAAAAAAATGTCTTATTTATTTTATCTTTTATTTTTTACACTGTTATTTTAATTTAAAAAAAAAATGGTGTCACTTTTATTCCTATTACAAGGATTGTAAACATCCCTTGTAATAGAAAAAAAAGCATGACAGGACCTCTTAAATATGAGATCTGGGATCAAAAAGACCTCAGATCTCATATTTACACTAAAATGCAATAAAAAAAAATGTCATTTAAAAAAAAAAAAAAAATGTCCCTTTAAGAGCTATGGGCAGAATTGACATTTTGACGTCGCTTCCGCCCTGCAATGTTATAGGGACGGGTGGGAGCCATCTTCCCCTCACTCAGCAGGGAAAAGGACCCGATTGCCTCCGCTGCTGCCGACGGCTCTGGTAAGCGGCGGAGGGAACTGGAGCGCAGCGGGAGGGGGGGTGATCTCGCGGTGAATCCGCCGCAGAGACCACTCTTTTCGGAAAGCGGACCACCAGACGAAGAAGAGGATACCGGGGTTATGGCAGCTAGCTGCTGCCATAACAACAATATTCCTCTTCAGACTTAGGACGTATATCGGCGTGTGGCGGTCCGTAAGTGGTTAAATCTCTACAAACAATACCCCATAACGACAACGTGAAAGAAGTTTGTTTGAAATCTTTGCAAATTTATTAAAAATGCAAATCGCCGTAGGTGTACGTCGGTCCCCTTTAATTGCTGTAGCAGTCGTGTGCGCTGCCGAGCCAACCTGCCGCAGTATAACAGTTTTTATTGCTGTCTATGCCCCCCATTAAAGAGAGATTCCCCCTCTCTATTTGTCCTGTTTACCATTATCATTGAAAGTAAAATAAAATCCGAAATTTCATCAGAACTCTAGAAGAGGGGAAATCTTCCAATGCCCCGTACACACGGTCGGACTTTGTTCGGACATTCCGACAACAAAATTCTAGGATTTTTTCAAACTTGTCTTGCATACACACGGTCACACAAAGTTGTCGGAAAATCCGATCGTTTTAAACGCGGTGACGTAAAACATGTACGTCGGGACTATAAACGGGGCAGTGGCCAATAGCTTTCATCTCTTTATTTATTCTGAGCATGCGTGGCACTTTGTCCGTCGGATTTGTGTACACACGATCGGAATTTCCGACAACGGATTTTGTTGTCGGAAAATTTTATCTCCTGCTCTCCAACTTTGTGTGTCGGAAAATCCGATGGAAAATGTCCTAAGGAGCCCACACACGGTCGGAATTTCCGACAACGCGCTCCAATCGGACATTTTCCATCGGAAAATCCGACCGTGTGTACGGGGCACAACTCTAGTTCTGATGACAACCAGGGATTCCCTCACTCTAGAGGGATTTCCTCTCACTTCCTGTTCTGGTTATGGGACAGGAAGTGAAGGGAAATCTCCCCCAAGGGACACAGATGGAGGGGGTGGAGCTGTCATGGGTTATAACCCTCCCTTTATACAAAATGAAAAACAATTGCCTACTTTAGGACAGTGGTTCTCAACCCTGTCCTCAAGTACCCCCTACAGGCCATGTTTGCAGGTTTTCCTTTATCTTGCACATGTGCTTTAAATCAGAGTCAATGGCTTTGTATTTTGGACAGCTATTTTATCCAAGAGTAATTCACAAAACATGGCCTCTTGGGGGTACTTGAGGACAGGGTTGAGAACCACTGCTTTAGGAGACCAGGCAAGGAGATGCCATTATTGCCAACAAACACACATAGAAAACTTTAGTGGATCCCTTTCCAAATCTCCCATGCTATAGTTCATGTGCCACAGCCGGTACATTCTATTGCACACAATCCAGCTTTTGTTATACTTATATCATTCAGTAGATTTGTCACAGAGAGAAGAGACCCACACGATTCTATGTAACTCAGTAGAGGAGTTTATCCATCTATTATAACGTTCCGTCAGACGTTCCTGCTGGAGGCGGCCGGCTCTCCAGAAGAAAGTCATTAGAAAGGAGCAAATTAGATCTGTGCAGTGAAGGGGCCGCGCTGTCTATAGAGATGTATGTGGCAGTTCATTGCTAATGACCTTTGTTACCAGATGTACATTGTGAGATGTCAGAGGGAGCTGGAATAGAGATGTGTCTGAGCTGCTACAGACTGCGGGGTCACCTCTGATCACCTATGCTGCCCTTTTGGGTGAATACTGAGCTCCTACATGTTAATATTCTGCAGAAACAGATTGCATAGTCTTTTACATTTAAGATATTATCCCTAACCTTCAATCCAACTTTTTTTTTTTTCTTTATCTTCTTTACCTAACTCTAATCCTAATCCTCAACCTACTTCCAACCCTTAACCTAACTGCTAACACAAACTGTAACCTAACCCCAAACTCTCAACCTAAACCTAACCCCTCAAATTCAACCTAAACCTAACCACAAACCCTCAACCTAAACCTAACCCCAAACCCTCAACCTAAACCTAACCCCAAACCCTCAAATTAAACCTAACTCCAAACCCTCAACCTAAACCTAATCCTAAACCATCAATCTAAACCTGACCTCAAACACTCAACCTCAACCTAAACCTAACCCCAAACCCTCAACCTAAACCTAACCCCAAACCATCAACCTAAACCTGACCTCAAACCCTCAACCTAAACCTAACCTCAAACCCTAAGCCTAACCCTAACTCCAAACCCTCAACCTAAACCTAACCCCAAACCCTCAAACTCAACCTAAACCTAACCCCAAACCCTCAACCTAAACATAACCCCAAACCCTCAAATTAAATCTAAACCTAACCCCAAACCATCAACCTAAACCTAACGTCAAACCCTCAGCCTAAACCTAACCCCAAACCCTCAACCTAACCCCAAATCCTCAACCTAAACCTTAATCTGACCCCAAAACCTCAAACTAAACCTAATCCCAAACCCTCAATTTAACCCTTAACATCCAACCATAACTTCTTTACCTAACCCCAATCCTAATCCTCAACCTACTTCTAACACTTAACCTAACTGCTAACACAAACTGTAACACCTAATTATCACAAACCTAACTTGTTAACCTAACCCCAAACCCTCAACCTAATCCTAACCCCAAACCCTCAACCTAAACCTAACCCCAAACCCTCAACCTCAACATCAACCTAAACCTAACCCCCAAACCCTCAATCTAAACCTAACCCCAAATCCTCCACTTAAACCTAACCCCAAGCTGTCATTGACTATACATCCCTCTCTGATCGATGTCTGAAATGTGTATCTCCATTGAGGGCCACCAACCCAACTTATTAGTACTGGCTCAAATACCCAACTACCCCCCAGTCAAATCCTGCTCTACCTGGGAATACTCATGCAAAACATAACAGTGAATAGCATTTTGGGCTATATAACTGAATACAGAGCGAGGCTGCTAGCTCTTGTCACCCTCTATTCTCCACTCCCGTGTAATTGGATGAATGGAGGGCTTGCAGATCCAGCTATCAGAGTTTAATTAGTCCTGCCGCAGCTCCTTCTTATGAGTCCAATTATTCCAATTGTTTGTCGCCGCCATCATCGCAGTGAGATAATGTTAGACGGGTTTCCCTGGAGAAGGGAGAGGTGATACATAAATTGAGATGGACATGGGAAGCCAATGCTGGCTCCTTGCTGGGCTGATGTGGACCAGCAACACCATTCACCTCCCCATTCATTCATCAGCTCATTCATTTCCTAAATATTGTTATAGAAAAAGGTCAGACCTTCCCCCAAGTCACAGCGCCAAGTTTCAGAGTCGGTTAATGCATCACTGAGAAGAGTTAAATGGAAGCCTTATATTAATAGTGACATATCTTAAAGTGCCGGCGACATTTTGTTAATGGGTAGATTGGCGGCAGTAACAGTGATGGTCCACGTTCCACCACAGACTCATTTTTCATTTTTGCAGCATTTAAAGGGGGTCTCTGCTGTATCTTTAAATGTATATGATACCTGACCTCCCTGATAGTTAAATAAAGATACTAATTACTGCAGGATTCAGTTTTTTTGTTACCACTCACTGTTATGGCACCTCCAGCAGGTGACATGTGCTCAGCGGAGGTTCGGGGTTTAAGTAACAGTTAGTTTTCACCAGAGAAACCTGCAAGGGGTCATGGGCTGGAAACCCTAGTGGTCCACCCAGACTTTTCTTGGCTGCAAACTTCCACCAAGGGTTTGTTGAACAGAAGGGCTATGGTGCAGAGAGTTCACAGAGTGGTAGACACGAAGGTAGTCAGGTCTACACAATGATCAAAGCAAGCGGCAGGAAAGATAGTAGTCAAGTCTAGACAATGATCAAGGCAGACGGCAGGCAAGAGAGTAGTTAAGTCTAGGCAATGATCGAGGCAGGCGGCAGGCAAGAGAGTAGTCAGGTCTAGGCAATGATCAAGGCAAGCAGCAGGCAGCAGGCAAGAGAGTAGTCAGGTCTAGGCAATAATCAAGGCAGGCGGCAAGCAAGAGAGTAGTTAAGTCTAGGCAATGATCAAGGCAGGTGGCAGGCATGAGAGTAGTCAGGTCTAGGCAATGATCGAGGCAGGCAGCAGGCAAGAGAGTAGTCAGGTCTAGGCAATGATCGAGGCAGACGGCAGGTAATAGAGTAGTCAAGTGTAGCACCCCGATGTTTAGGCGTGGCTGCTATTAAATTTATTTGCCAAGTGATAGTTGCCTTGGCTAATTGTTAGGAGGTCAATTGATTTCACTCTAATTCTGGAATTGCTGCACTTCTCTCTTCTGGCACTAGATGGCCGGGTATCTGGTGACATTGGATAAGAAGAGGGCATTGCAAGGACAGATTAAAAATTAATGGGGAGTCTCAGCCAATAGGCAAGGATTTTCTTGGGTCCCTTGGCCTGCTGGGAGAGCCTGTTTCTTTGGGTGGTGTCAGGTGATCGGGGTTCTGTGCCACCTGGACGACTGTCTGGGTGGACGTGTGTCGTATTGCCCGGACTGTTAGGCCAGAAACCTAAGGCCTATCCCGGGGACATCTGGCTGCTAGGCTATCTGAGAGCCTATCCAGAAGTACTGCAGGGTTGGGACTGCAGTCTTGTAGACCAACCAGAAGTAACAGTTCCGCCGGCTGGGGCAAACAGTCGTGGTCAGAGGTAGAGGGGAAGCTGTCGCCACCAAGGGACCATACACCTTGTTACCGGAGACCACTGTGAGTAAGCTGAGGCCAGTATCAGAGCAGACTTCTCGCCAACCAGAGGAGGTGAAGAAGTGGGAAAGCATCAGCAAGTGCCAAGTCAGGAACCCAGCGGGACAGCAGAGGTGATGCTTGTGGAGTTCCAAGTCAGGGACCTAACATGTCAGCAAGGGTGAAGCTTGAGAAGTATCTGTGAGTGCCAAGCCAAGGACCCAGCAGGGAAGCGGGGGTGACGCTTGAGTAAGATACTGAGTGAGAAAATTGGAAGAGCTCAGGAGATCCAGTGGCAGTGGATCAGGGAGTCTAGTGAAAGACTGAGGCTGGATTCACACCAGTCTGGCAGGCTGCAGGCAAGATAGTAGTCAAGTGTAGGCATTGATTGAGGCAGGCTGCAGGCAAGATAGTAGTCAAGTGTAGGCAATGATCAAGGCAGAGAGTAGTCAAGTTTATTCAGTGTATGTAGTGTATTCAGGTCTAAGCAATGGTCAAGGCAGAGGCACACCAGAGAGTAGTCAGGTCTAGGCAATGATGGAGGCAAACAAGAGAGCAGTCGAGTCTAGGCAATGATCGATGCAGGTGGCAAACAAGACAGTAGTCAAGTCTATGCAATGATCGAGGCAGACAGCAGACAGCAGGCAAGAGAGTAGTCAAGTCTATTCAAAGATCGAGGCAGGCAGCAGGCAAGAGAGTAGTCAGATCTATGCAATGAATGAGGCAGGCAGCAGGCAAGAGAGTAGTTAGATATATGCAATGATCGTGGCAAGCAAGAAAGTAGTCAAGTCTACGCCATGATCTAGGCAGGTGGCAGGCAAGAGAGTAGTCAGGTCTATGCAATGAATGAGGCAGGTGGCAGGCAAGAGAGTAGTCAGGTCTATGCAATGAATGAGGCAGGCAAGAGAGTAGTCAAGTCTGGGCAATGATTGATGCAGGCAAGACAGTAGTCAAGTCTATGCAAGTATCGAGGCAGGCAAGAGAGTAGTCAGGTCTATGCAAAGAATGAGGAAGGCAGCAGGCAAGAGAGTAGTCAGGTCTATGCATTGATTGAGGCAGGCAAGAGAGCACTCAAGTCTACGCCACGATTGAGGCAGGCGGAAAACAAGACAGTAGTCGGGTCTATGAATGAGGCAGACAACAGGCAAGAGAGTAGCCAGGTCTATGCAATAATTCAGACAGGCAAGGGAGTAGTCAAGTCTAGGCAATGATTAAGGCAGGTGGCAGACAAGAGAGTAGCCAGGTCTATGCAATGATCGAGGCAGGTGGCAGGCAAGAGAGTAGTCAAGTCTATTTAGTGTATGAAGTGTATTCAGGTCTAATAAATGATCAAGGCAGAGGACAGGCCAGAGAGTAGTCAGGTCTAGGCAATGATCGAGGCAGGCGGCAGGCAAGAAAGCAGTCAAGTCTAGGCAATGATCAATCCAGTGGGAGGCAAGAGAGTAGTCAAGTCTATTCAGTGTATGTAGTGTATTAACGTTTAGGCAATGATCGAGGCAGAGGGCAGGTAGAAGAGCAGTCATGTCTAAGCAATGGTCAAGGCATGGGCACGCAAGAGGGTAGTCAGGTCTAGGCAATGATGGAGGCAGGCAAGAGAGTAGTCAAGTCTAGGCAATCATCGATGCAGGTGGCAAACAAGACAGTAGTCAGGTCTATGCAATGAATAAGGCTGGCGGCAGGTGGCAGAAAAGAGAGTAGGCAGGTCTATGCAATGATTGAGGCAGGCAAGGGAGTAGTCAAGTCTAGACAATGATTGAGGCAGGTGGCAGACAAGAGAGTAGTCAAGTCTATGCAATAATTGAGGCAGGTGGCAGACAAGAGAGTAGTCAAGTCTATGCAATAATTTGAGGCAGGTGGCAGACAAGAGAGTAGTCAAGTCAATGCAATGATTGAGGCAGGTGGTAGACAAGAGAGTAGCCAGGTCTATGTAATGATTGAGGCAGGCAAGGGAGTAGTCAGGTCTATGCAAAGAATAAGGCTGGCGCAGGTGGCAGACAAGAGAGCAGCCAAGTCTAGGCCATGATCGAGGCAGGCAGCAGGCAAGAGAAGTAGTCAGGACTAGTAATGCAAGCAGATCATGGCTGGTGGGAGGGGCTGGCAGTGTGCTGTACATTATTATTATTATACAGAATTCATATAGTGCCAACAGTTTGCATGGCGCTTTACAATTTAAAGGGAGACAGTACAGTTACAATACAATAAAATACAAGAGGGCCTTGCTCATAAGAGCTTACAAGAAGGAGACCGTACAACTGTGCAAGACTAAAGGGAAGGCTTGAGTTCAGCAGTGGAAGTCAAATCGATGGATTACTCTATAATAATGAGGTCAGGGTTCTTCTTTATTATTACTGAGCGTGTCGGCTGCGCACAAGATTTTCCCGCCGTGGGGCGATTACAATCATTATTCCGGTGCTCTCCGTCTGCCGGCTGCTCCCCTCACAGATATACGGCCTCCCCCGGCTCAGTGTAATATATGTGCATTTTTTTACACCGGGAACATTGGAAGAACATTGTGTTGAAGAAACAGCTTGAAGCGTACGGAGTCAGTGTAACCCTGTGATTGGCTACCTAGACTAATGTCATTATTCCTGTGCAGACAGGAGGCAAACACGACGGCCACTGGATCCGAGCTATTTGGGGAGCCGGGCTATGGAAAAACCAATGTGTGTGTAGAGGGGAAAGGGAGGACACAGATGAGCTGGGGTGACCCATCTCCACAATCATACAGAAGGTAATGTTCCCCCCTGCCGGTAATGATAAAGCATGGAGCAATTCTTGAGCTTCAAAGGCAATCAGATACTCCCTGTTAATTGTATGCATGCTCCATGATGTGTCAGTGTAATTCATCCAGGTATTTATTACCTCTTACAGAGATTACAGGACTCCCCCCTGACAATGCCTTCATCTTCTCCATAAGGACGACACCATCTTTATTCAGGCATCATCTACTTTCTAGATTGAGATTTTAGCTCAGAGATATCTTGTAAATGGCATCCTTGTTCTCCAAAAAGAATCCATATACCTCCACTACTTAACGTGGTTCTAAAGCCTAAACATTTTTTACCTTAATGCATCCCTTGCATTAAGGTAAAAAATGTTTAGGCATCAGAATGGCCCCTCACCCACCCCCATCCCCTCTTTTTTTACTTCATTCGATCCAGCATTTTAAAAATTTAATGTATTCATCAATTCAGGCCAATATATATTCTGCTACATATTTTTGGTAAAAAAAAAATCCCAATAAGCGTATATTGATTGGTTTGCGCAAAAGCTATAGCGTCTACAAACTATGGGATATTTTTTTTTTCTTTTTTTTTTTTACTAGTAATGGCAGCGATCAGTAGATATGTGCAGAGCAAAAAAAAAAATAGTTTTGTTTCGATTTGTTATTTACATAAATTTGTTTAGGTAAATTCGTTCCATTTGTTTAATTCGTTTTCGGAATTTGTTTCGTTAATTCGTTTTCTAATTCATATGAATTCGAAAAGTTTTCGAAACAATTTCAAATAGTTTTAGAATTCGAATGGTTTTCCAAATTTCCAAAGAGAATAACATAGAATAGAAAATAAAGGAATAGAATAGAGAAAAAAAAAATTCTATTCTATTCCTTTATTTTCAATTCTATTTTATTCACTTTGGAAATCGGAAAACTGTTCGAATTCGAAAAGTTTTCGAATTCAAATTTGAAAACTATTTGAATCCTAAAAGTTTTAGAATTCGAATTTGAAAACTATTCGGATTTGAAAAGTATTCGAAAACGATTCGAATTTGAATTTCATCTGTATTTTTTTTGCTTTTTAGGATTCGTTTAATTTTCTATTCCATTCATTTTTATCTATTCTATTCCTTTATTTTCTATTCTATTTTATTCACTTTGGAAATTGGAAAAAATATTAGGATGCGAAAAGTTTTCAAATTCAAATTTGAAAACTATTCGAATTCGAAAAGTTTTCGAATTGAAATTTGAAAACTATTCAAATTCGAAAAGTATTCGAAAACCGCTCGAATTTGAATTTCATCAGAATTTTTTTTGTTATTTGAGATTCGTTTAAATTCGCTACTATTCTAATTCAGAAATTCGGATAGAAATTTCATCCGAATTTTAATTCGGAACTAAACGAACCGCACATGTTTAGCGATCAGTGACTTATAGAGGGACTGCGATATCGCTCCGGATAAATCAGACACCTAACTGACACTTTTGACTCTTTTTGGGGACCAGTGACACTAATACAGTGGTCAGTACTAAAAATATGCACTGTCACTGTGCTAATGACACTGGCTGGGAAGGGGGTTAACATCAGGAGCGATCAAAGGGTTAAATGTATCCCTGGGAGTGCTTACTAACTGTGTGTGGGAGGTGCTTGTACTGTGGGAAGACAGAGATCTGTGTTCCTGCTTAGCAGAAACACAGGATCCCTACCTTCCCTTGTCACAGAACGGCGATCTGCCTTGTTTACATACCACCGTTCTGCCTATCTCCCGAACGATCGGCGGGTCCCGGTGGACGTCCCATCCGCCACACCCACTGATTGGATCCCGCTGTGTCCAATCACAGTGGGAGCAGGTCGCCGGCGGTGCACGCCCCAGACCCGGAAGTACCAGATTAGATACAATGTTGAAGTAGACGAAGGGGAAAAAAAAAAAAGTTTTGACTTTATTCTATTTCAATTTGTTAGTAAATTTCAGACACCATTAAAGAACATCAATACTTGAGCCATGGGTGCTGCATTGTGAAGCTTTAACCCGGAGTATTTCTCAGCCTGTAATACGCCACTACAGAGGGTTCACGGTTGGTTTAAATACTTATTTTTTTGCTGTTTGTAAATTTTCCTGGTTAGTTGTTGGGAAACAAAAAAAAAACCAAATAAGTCCAGGGATGGCGGGCGCAGCGCGCAGTCCCTGGATACATAAATGAGAATCAGGATCAATCTCACAAGGTAATTCCATCTGCAATCAGCAGTAGATGAAGGGTCCGCGCCTCTGTGGATTAGTTCGCTCGCACAGAAAGACGTAGTTTGCATTCATTCCCTGGGCGGTCTGTGTTCATTCAGCCGATCGCCTTTGCCGCAGGAATGCAAATCGTCTGGTGCGCAAGATGGACGGGGTCTAAAAGTCCTAGACAGATATCTGCAGAGGAGCAGGATTGGCTGATAGGCTGCATGCACACGGGGGGCTTTCGTAAACGCTTGCAGGAAAAAAGCAGGTTCAAAATTGCACCTATGCTACAGTTTTGCAAACGCGTTTAGGCGCGTCATGCGTTTGGGCTTTTTATTTCTTTCATTGGCTAGAATGTTAATATATTCTAGTCATTGAAATCAAATGATGCTCAAGTGCTAAACGTGCCTAGAATTTAGATGTGTTTAGGTGTGTTTTGGCATTTTTTTTTAACTTCAGCTTGTTTAATTAAGCTTTGATCAGGTCTGGACTGGGACAAAAAATTCCTCCAGACGCCCCCCCCCCAACCACCGCCCCCCACTCACAGACCTTCACCACCCAACTCCTGAACCCCAACCCCTACTGACAGACCCCCCAACCCCCACAACTACTGCCCTTCCACCCATCCCACCAACTACTACCCCCTCCCTACACTGACAGACTCCATCCCCCAACCACCGCCCCTTACTCACAGACCTTCACCACCCAACTACCGACCCCCAACCCCTACTCACAGATCACCAACCCCCACAACTACTGCCCTTTCACCCCTCCCACCAACTACCACCCCCACCCACCACTGACAGACTCCCTCCCCCAACCACCGCCCCCCCCCACTCACAGACCTTCATAACCCAACTACCGACCCCCAACCCCTACTGACAGACCCACAACCCCCACAACTACTGCCCTTCCACCCCTCCCACCAACTACCACCCCAACCCACCACTGACAGACTCCCTCCCCCAACCACCGCCCCCCACTCACAGACCTTCACCACCCAACTCCTGACCTCCAACCCCTACTGACAGACCCCCACAACTACTGCCCTTCCACCCATCCCACCAACTACTACCCCCTCCCTACACTGACAGACTCCCTCCCCCAACCACCGCCCCTCACTCACAGACCTTCACCACCCAACTACCGGTCCCCAACCCCTATTCACAGATCACCAACCCCCACAACTACTGCCCTTCCACCCATCCCACCAACTACCACCCCACCCACCACTGACAGACTCCTTCCCTCAACCACCGCCCCCCCCACTCACAGACCTTCACCACCCAACTACCGACCCCCAACCCCTATTCACAGATCACCAACCCCCACAACTACTGCCCTTCCACCCATCTCACCAACTACCACCCCCACCCACCACTGACAGACTCCCTCCCCAAACCACAGCCCCCTACTCATAGACCTTCACCACCCAACTACCGACTCTCAACCCCTGCTGACAGTCCCCCAACCCCCACAACTACTGCCATTCCACCCATCCCACCAACTACCACCTCCTCCCTACACTGACAGACTCCATCCCCCAACCACCGCCCCCCACTTACAGACCTTCATCACCCAACTATCGACCCCCAACCCCTACTGACAGACCCCCAACCCCCACAACTACTGCCCTTCCACCCATCTCACCAACTACCACCCCCACCCACCACTGACAGACTCCCTCCCCAAACCATAGCCCCCTACTCATAGACCTTTACCACCCAACTACCAACCCCCAACCCCTACTGACAGACCCCCAACCTCCACAACTACTGCCCTTCCACCCATCCCACCAACTACCACCCCCACCCACCACTGACAGACTCCTTCCCTCAACCACCGCCCCCCCACTCACAGACCTTCACCACCCAACTACCGACCCCCAACCCCTATTCACAGATCACCAACCCCCACAACTACTGCCCTTCCACCCATCTCACCAACTACCACCCCCACCCACCACTGACAGACTCCCTCCCCAAACCATAGCCCCCTACTCATAGACCTTTACCACCCAACTACCAACCCCCAACCCCTACTGACAGACCCCCAACGCCCACGACTACTGCCCTTTCACCCATCCCACCAACTACCACCCCCACCCACCACTGACAGAGTTCCTCCCCAAACCACAGCCCCCTACTCACAGACCTTCACCACCCAACTACCGACCCCCAACTCCCACAACTACTGCCCTTCCACCCATCCCACCAACTATCACCCCCTCCCTACACTGACAGACTCCCTCCCCCAACCACCGCCCCCCACTTCCAGACCTTCACCACCCAACTACCGACCCCCAACCCCTACTCACAGACCCCCACAACTACTACCCTTCCGCCAACTACCATCTCACCCACGAAAGACAGACTCCCTCTCCCAACCACCGCCCCCTACTCACAGACCTTCACCACCCAACTACTGACCCCCAACCCCTACTGACAGATCCCCAACCCCCGCAACTACAGCCCTTCCACCCATCCCACCAACTACCACCTCCTCCCTACACTGACAGACTCCATCCCCCAACCACCGCCCCCCACTTACAGACCTTCATCACCCAACTATCGACCCCCAACCCCTACTGACAGACCCCCAACCCCCACAACTACTGCCCTTCCACCCATCTCACCAAAACTACCACCCCCACCAACCACTGACAGACTCCCTCCCCAAACCATAGCCCCTACTCATAGACCTTTACCACCCAACTACCAACCCCCAACCCCTACTGACAGACCCCCAACGCCCACGACTACTGCCCTTTCACCCATCCCACCAACTACCACCCCCACCCACCACTGACAGAGTTCCTCCCCAAACCACAGCCCCCTACTCACAGACCTTCACCACCCAACTACCGACCCCAACCCCTATTCACAGATCACCAACCCCCACAACTACTGCCCTTCCACCCATCTCACCAACTACCACCCCCACCCACCACTGACAGACTCCCTCCCCAAACCACAGCCCCCTACTCATAGACCTTCACCACCATACTACCGACTCCCAACCCCTGCTGACAGACCCCCAACCCCCACAACTACTGCCATTCCACCCATCCCACCAACTACCACCTCCTCCCTACACTGACAGACTCCATCCCCCAACCACCGCCCCCCCCTTACAGACCTTCATCACCCAACTATCGACCCCCAACCCCTACTGACAGACCCCCAACCCCCACAACTACTGCCCTTCCACCCATCTCACCAACTACCACCCCCACCCACCACTGACAGACTCCCTCCCCAAACCATAGCCCCCTACTCATAGACCTTTACCACCCAACTACCAACCCCCAACCCCTACTGACAGACCCCCAACGCCCACAACTACTGCCCTTCCACCCATCCCACCAACTACCACCCCCACCCACCACTGACAGACTCCTTCCCTCAACCACCGCCCCCCCACTCACAGACCTTCACCACCCAACTACCGACCCCAACCCCTATTCACAGATCACCAACCCCCACAACTACTGCCCTTCCACCCATCTCACCAACTACCAACCCCACCCACCACTGACAGACTCCCTCCCCAAACCACAGCCCCCTACTCATAGACCTTCACCACCATACTACCGACTCCCAACCCCTGCTGACAGACCCCCAACCCCCACAACTACTGCCATTCCACCCATCCCACCAACTACCACCTCCTCCCTACACTGACAGACTCCATCCCCCAACCACCGCCCCCCACTTACAGACCTTCATCACCCAACTATCGACCCCCAACCCCTACTGACAGACCCCCAACCCCCACAACTACTGCCCTTCCACCCATCTCACCAACTACCACCCCCACCCACCACTGACAGACTCCCTCCCCAAATCATAGCCCCCTACTCATAGACCTTTACCACCCAACTACCAACCCCCAACCCCTACTGACAGACCCCCAACGCCCACGACTACTGCCCTTTCACCCATCCCACCAACTACCACCCCCACCCACCACTGACAGAGTTCCTCCCCAAACCACAGCCCCCTACTCACAGACCTTCACCGCCCAACTACCGACCCCCAACTCCCACAACTACTGCCCTTCCACCCATCCCACCAACTATCACCCCCTCCCTACACTGACAGACTCCCTCCCCCAACCACCGCCCCCCACTCCCAGACCTTCACCACCCAACTACCGACCCCCAACCCCTACTCACAGACCCCCACAACTACTACCCTCCCGCCAACTACCATCTCACCCATGAAAGACAGACTCCCTCTCCCAACCACCGCCCCCTACTCACAGACCTTCACCACCCAACTACCGACCCCCAACCCCTACTGACAGACCCCCAACCCCCGCAACTACAGCCGTTCCACCCATCCCACCAACTACCACCCCTCCCTCCACTGACAGACTCCTTCCCCAAACCACAGCCCCCCACTCACAGCCCTTCACAGCCCTTCACCACCCAACTACTGGCCCCCAACCCCCACAACTACTGCCATTCCACCCACCCCACCAACTACCACCCCCACCCTCCACTGACAGACTCCCTTCCCCAACCACCGCCTCCCCACTCCCTGCCCCGGGCACAGTAAAGAAAGGGGATAAAGAATGGATGAATGGTGGTACACCCATTCTGGATCCTTGCCCTCGGAGTTGGACAACCCGGTGCTGCCCACGAACTACCACCCCCTCCCTCCACTGACATATCCTCAAACCCCCCCCCCAAATACCACCCCTCTCTTCACTGACAGACCCCCAACTCCCCCCTCCCCCGATATTCATGCTATAGTCACTGTGAAATCATGTATCCCCCGTGTATGTCCACTGTTAATAATTATGACTCCTGACTGTGTCTCCACTTGGCTGTCAAAGTGCCCAAGCTTGTGTTGTGCCTGTGTCCCCGCTAAACATTTGGCATGTAAGGAGTTAAGCGATCGTGTCTGTGTCCCGCCAACCATTTGGCATGCAAGTGAGTTCAGTTATCTCTTCGGGTGCAGCTTGGTGCTCGGCTTGTTTTACCTGAATGCAGCACATTGTGCAGTTGCTGCAGAGGATACAGATCTTCATGCTACACCGGGAGAGGAGACATAGGCATGGCCACACAGAGGAAGGCGAGTGGCGACTGCATCAGCCCTGTCCGGACCGCGGGCACTGCCCTCCTCCCACTGCGTGGCGCGGTCACCAACAGGCCACTCCTGTCAGCACATGTGGTCCGGGCCCACCGGGCAAATGCCCAGTGTGCCCTGTGACTAGTCTGGGCCTGGCTTTGACTGTAAAACATGGAAGGTGATTGGTTTCTCTGCAGAGCTGCACCAGATTTTGCACCCTCCAGTTTCAGTAAATCACCCCTATAGGCTAATATAGAGGGGCGTTTAAAGGGGGGGGGAGTCAAATGCCTGTAAAGCAGGCATTTATGAGCTGATGAGGCCATAATGAAAAAGTGAATGGGTGTCGGGTCCCCGCTGCCATTTTCCTACATCCCAAATTTCTGAAAGAAATTGAAGATTACTGTAATGTTAAAGCACAACTACAGCCTTTTTTTTTTGTTATTACATTTTTATTTGTTACATTTGAAATTTTTTTTTTTAATAAATTATTAAATGTATTACATTTATTTATTAGTCATACATTTATTAAAATGTATTCATTTTTTTACATTTTTCATTTTTAAAAAGATGAAATGTATTAAATGATTACATTTCTTAAATGTATTTATTATGTACAAAATGATTAAATTTGTTTATAAATTTTTTTATTTAAAGGGTAACTCCACTTTTGTGGGACTGAAGAAGTGACTGGACCCGGCATCTCGGCTGCCATTCTCCCACATCCCAAATTTCTGAAAGAAATTGAAGATTACTGTAATGTTAAAGCACTTTTTTTTTTTTTTTTTGTTATTACATTTTTTATTTGTTACATTTAAAAAAAATGTATTAAATTATTAAATGTATTACATTTATTTATTAGTCATACATTTATTAAAATGTATTCATTTTTTACATTTTTCATTTTTTTAAAAAAATGAAACGTATTAAATGATTACATTTATTAAATGTATTTATTATGTACAAAATTATTAAATTTGCTTATACATTTTTTTATTTAAGGGGTAACTCCACTTTTGTGGGAATGAAGAAGAGACTGGACGCGGGATCCTGGCTGCCATTTTCCCACATCCTGAACTTCTGAAAAAAGTTGAAGATTATTGTAATGTTAAAGCACAACTACAGCCTTTTTTTTATAATTACATATTTTATTTGTTACATTTTTTAATAATAGTATTAAATTATTAAATGTATTACATTTATTTATTATTCATACATTTAGTAAAATGTAGTCATTATTTTATTTTTTTATATATTTTTTTTAAATGAAATGTATTCAATGATTACATTTATTAAATGTATTTATTATGTATTAAATGTATTTATACATTTTTTTGCAAATGTATTTAAAGGGTAACTCCACTTTTGTGGGAAAATAATTTAGCAAATAAAAAAATAATATATTGTATACAATTGCTACGCATGTCGTGTTGTAATTTAATGTTCTTAAAAATGACCTTTCCTTTTTAATCTGCAGTGCTGTAATTTTCTGTAAAATACAATATGACAACCTGGAGGCGTTCTGTACACAGATGGCATACAGAACGCCCCCCAGAAATGTCTTTTCCTGTTTCTGTGATTGGCTCACTGATTTTCCCAGAAGTCTGCACTAAGATACAAGTCAGATTTTGGGCATCTCCTGCAACAAAAATGTCATTTTTGGTAAGATACTCCCAAAGGGAAATCACGTCTAAAGCGATGCCGACCCTGCCACTTTCCTCATTAGAACCCTGCCGGTGCAGCGGCTGATTGATAATTATAAAACGTCAGTTTTATAATTATCTCTCTGTTTATACATTTTTTTATTTAAAGGGTAACTCCACTTTTGTGGGACTGAAGAAGAGACTGGACCCCGCATCCCGGCTGCCATTCTCCCACATCCCGAATTTCTGAAAGAAATTGAAGATTACTGTAATGTTAAAGCACAACTACAGCCTTTTTTTTTTGTTATTACATTTTTTGATTGGCTCACTGATTTTCCCAGAAGTATACACCAAGATACAAGTCAGATTTTGGGCATCTCCTGCAAAAAAATGTCATTTTTGGTAAGATACTCCCAAAGGGAAATCACGTCTAAAGCGACGCTGACACTGCCACTTTCCTCATTATAAAACGTCAGTTTTATAATTATCTCTCTGTAACGATACACTGTGAGTGCCAACTGGCAAGGTGATGCTCTGCACTCACCTGATGTCCTCAGTCTTACGAGTTGAAGGGCTATGGAGACATCTTGTGGTGAAGAAAAGGTACTGTAGGGGGACAGTTCTGGAAAATAGGTGAACTGCTTTTCTTTCAACCTGCAGAATTTAATGTTATAGGACTATTCGCTCCAGGTCGAATGTTATTAAAGATTAGACAGAATAGAGTGAATAAGGACACTACTGCATTGTGGCCACCAGAGAGAGCTGATGATAAATATTAATAATACTTATTAGCTCCATCTAGTGGCCATAATTTAGTATAGTTCTGATTCACTCTATTCCATCTGAAAATTTTTAACCTAGAGACTAGACTAGAGGCCAATTATATTAAATTTTGCCCCCCATTTACACAGAAGTAATGTATTATTATTATTATAATACAGGATTTATAAAATACATGCAGATTCACAAGATAAATAGCTCTGCATTGTTTTTATAAATACACCCCAAGGGGGGGGGGGGATCAAATTTCAGCCAATCACCACTTCCTCTTTAATTGATTGACAGCGTTTTTTTTTTTTTCCTTTTTAAATATAGAGCCAATCACAAATGAGCGCACTGCGCAGCCTCTTAGGAGACCTTGCAATAAAACAATCAGAAATTCAGGAGGATGTTGAGTCCTCCAAGGATTCTCCTCCTATTTATGAATATTCTACCGATCTTCGCAGAGAGCCCTCCAACAATGAGAGCACAAAAGCCGCCACAGTCCTACAAATTGAGAAGCGTTTGCATTCCGCTCAGCGAGCCCTCCGGAGATGGACGCCGCCTCATTACTACAAATAAAGTTTGATGCGCAGAAACCAGATTTGCAGAATTTCTATCTGGCTGGAATATCATTAGTGAAATGCCTGTACATTGAATCACAGATGGGAGCCGTGCCCGCTCTCTCCCGCTATGAATCCTCGTGCCTGGGAGTCCCCCTAGTGTTGCTGCGGGTTATTAAAGCTTCATACTGTCTGGGTGTGTGTAGGATGGGACTGACTTTCCTTCCACACAATGTACTAAAGGATGTCTTGGTTTTTGGTCTCCTGTCCTCAGTCCTCACTGACTAGAGTGTGGTTTGATACTTAGATCCATCTATATCTATATAGCCATGGACCCGTAGGTATTGATGAAAGTTGTGGTTCACCCGTCACCCTGCCCAGCCCGACCTCCATCTTACAGTCACTCAGTAACACAGACCAGTCCATAGCTTGTTCTAATTTATTGAGGGGATTAAACGTGGATGGGTATTAGGGAATTATGGGATGCCCAGGATTTTAGAACAAACAATTGTGGATTGTGGATCAATCAATAGACATGTGCGCCGTCAATAAATTTGTTTTGTTTCACTCCGTTCCGTTTCGTATTAGAATGAATTTGTATTTCGTAATTCGTGTCCGAAATTTCGTACGAAATAAACTTTTCGTAACAATTACGAATGATGAATTTATCATTTATCATTTATGAGGGGCTCCCACCATCCCTGTGCTGTGCTCATTATGAGGGGCTCCCACCATCCCTGTGCTATGCTCATTATGAGGGGCTCCCACCATCCCTGTGCTATGCTCATTATGAGGGGCTCCCACCATCCCTGTGCTATGCTCATTATGAGGGGCTCCCACCATCCCTGTGCTATGCTCATTATGAGGGGCTCCACCATCCCTGTGCTGTGCTTATTATGAGGGGCTCCCACCATCCCTGTGCTGTGCTCATTATGAGGGGCTCCCACCATCCCTGTGCTGTGCTCATTATGAGGGGCTCCCACCATCCCTGTGCTGTGCTCATTATGAGGGGCTCCCACCATCCCTGTGCTGTGCTCATTATGAGGGGCTCCCACCATCCCTGTGCTGTGCTCATTATGAGGGGCTCCCACCATCCCTGTGCTGTGCTCATTATGAGGGGCTCCCACCATCCCTGTGTTGTGCTCATTATGAGGGGCTCCCACCATCCCTGTGCTGTGCTCATTATGAGGGGCTCCCACCATCCCTGTGCTGTGCTGACTTCCTGGGTTTTTAACATTTAGGTTCGTTAACTTTTCGTAACAATTATGAAATTTGGATCCCAAATTCGGAAACAAAATTTTCGTATTTCATGCAAAATTCGGAAGCATAGCAATTCGTATTTCAGATCCTCCCAGATGTAGGAATTATGGAAATTCGTACGAATTTTCGATTCGTACAAAACTAATTGCACATGTCTATCAATCAATTGGGACTACTATGTACACCTCAATCTCTTTGCTGCAGACTGTTCCTCCACCAGCACTTCCCTTGCTGCAGACCGTCACTCCTCCAGACTAGCTAGCACCACGTGGTGAGGCCTGACACTGCTCCAGCCAGGCCTCAATGAACTGCCTTATGTGGGCAGGGACCTCGGGACCCTGCGGTGTAGAATAGTTCAGGTGCTATCTGTCCTCTGCTCAGATACCACTCCCAGATAGCTCTCTTCAGGTCCTGCCAGCCAGCATGTCTGCAAAGACCCCTTTCCACTGCCCTTCTCCACAGTCCTCTCTCTACTGGTTCTGCACCCATCTCTCAAACTGCAATCTCCCAGTTCTCTCAGGCGTGCCTCCCCAGTCCTCCCGACCGTGCTCACTCACCAGCTAGGGTTGCCACCTTTTCTTCAAGCCAAACCCGAACACTTTAGCGGCCTGGGACACCTTTGGTTGCCCCAAGGAGAGCCGTAATGCAGTGGGCATAGCGTGCCGCAGTGAACAGTGGGTGTGGCCAAATTGCTCTTGCTGATATCATCACCCTGCCCCCCCCAGTGATGCCGAACCTGCCCCCAGACAGCTGCCAGAAGGCAACAAATTTGTTTGTGATTATCTTGGTTACATGGGGTGCCACAGCCCGGTCTGAATAATGTGTCCGTGTTTCAGTCTGCCTGAAACCCGGACACATGATTCAAAACTCGGACTGTCCGGGTGAATCCCAGACAGGTGGCAACCCTATCACCAGCCCTCCCAGCTGCGACCAGTTGTCCTCCTGGAGACTCTTAGAGTGTTCTCTCCCGCTGTCCTCTCTCCTGCTCTCTCATGTATCTCTGATTCTGGGATCTCTTCACTCCTCCTGGATGCACCTGAGCCCCAGCCAAGGGTCACCCCCCAGACTGGGGAGCTCCCCATGGGCCCCCGACAGCCTCCACACCCTTTCATGCCAGCTCTTCCACCCGACAACTCCCTCCTTCCCAGCAAGGCTGACCACAGGCAGTTAAGGAGGCCTGCCCCCTGCCAATCCAAATTGGGGATTGATCAAGGCTCCCCAGATACCACAAGGAGCTCCACCTCTCTTCCCCTCCTCTCTTTCCAGGACCTTCTAGAAGGAAGAGGGAGGTAATGGTGATGCCACCTGTGTCAGTCACCCAACTCTCCCTGAGCCACTGCCAGCCCAGAATGAAAACAAACAGGCCTAGCCACTAGCTAGGCCTGCAAACATTTTTCCTATCCTGTGAAAAAAAAAACGCTCACTTTTAGCACTCACTAACTGGAGGGTGCTACATTTATATTTTCAGAGTCCTCCATTACATCCAGAAGTGCCCAGCAGAGCCCTCCCCCCCACCCCCTTAAAACCAGGGGTCCCCTCTTACATCCAGGAGGATCAAGGATCCTCTATATAAAGGCACGCTCCGCAGAGGCCCCCCTCCTTACATTTAGGGGGTGCCAGAAAAGACCTTCATTACATCCAGTAGTGCCCAGCAACCCCTCCCCTCTTTACATGCAGGATTGCCTAGTAGAGCCCCCCCAACTATATAAAGGAGTGCAAAGCAGAGTCCCTCTTTACATCCAGAAGTGCCCAACAGAGCCCCCCCCCTTACATTCAGGAGTGCCCAGCAGATTCCCCCCATACATCCAGGAGTGCCCGGCAAAGTCCTGTATTACATCCAGAAGTGCCCAGCAGAGCCCCCCTTTAAATTAGGGACTACCCAGAAAAATCCTGCATTACATCCAGAAGTGCCCTCCCCTAAAATTCAAGAGTGCCCAGCAGAGTCCCCTCTTACATCCAGGAATGATGCCCAGCAGAGCCCCCCTCCCCCCCTTATATACAGGGGTGCCCAGCAAAGTCCTCCACTACATCCAGGAGTGCCTAGTAGAGCCTCCCCCGTATACACATGAGTGCCCAGCAGAGCCCCCCTTACATCAAGGTATGCCCAGCAGAGCCCCTCTTTCCCACCTTACACCCAGTTGTGCCCTGCAGAGTGCCCCTTTACATCCATGTGTGTCCAGCACAGTCCCTCCTTATCTTGTGATCCAATTTTTGCAGGGTAGTTCCCCCCCCCCCCCCCCCCAAATGTCCCGTGTAATGTCCAATGAGGCAAAGGGCATTGAACATGTGGGCAGCGTGCCAGCATAATGACCGGAACACTCCACACATGGGTTTTCATAAGACTTGCATGCTTCATTAGTTTGATCCGGCCAAAGCATATTATCCAGTTAAATGACTTTGGGGGACTGCGGTAGGTACATTAGATTGTAAGCTCTTGTGCTAACGAAGTGTTACGCAGAAGCTGATAGGGCTGCATGTGTTTATATAAACAGATACAAAATGAGACCTGATAGTCGATGCATATCTAGTTTGTCTGCTTAAAGAAATATATGAATGAGTGTAGAATTGAAGCACCACACTGTAATATTGTCAAAACATACAGATCCTCGCAGTGAGCACTCCAACAATGAGAGCAATTCACATTCTGCTCAGCGAGCCCTCCAGAGACAAATGCCACCTCAATACTATGAATAAATCAGATTCGAAAAATTCATCTATTCTAAAGACAAATATTTAATAGATGCTAACGTGTTTTGGGCGATAAGCTCCGCCCCCTAATCAGAGCTGGAATGTAACTTAAAGCGGACCTTCAGTAATGTTTTCATTTTTCCATCTAATAAATCTTCTGTCCTTGTTGTTTTAACTTTGGATAGTAAAACAATTTTTTTTCTGCCAGTAAATACCTTATACAGCCCACTTCCTGTTTCTTGTCTGGTCATTAGCCTAGGCTTATGACATCATGCTGTCAGAAACCATGAAATCAGGCTGAGACAGAAGTACAGTTAAATCACACTTGTTTAATAATAAAAGTAAAAAGAACAAACGTAGTCAAAACATAGCCAAAGTTCAGTAACTGGAACGGAAAGTCAGCCAAGCCAGAAGTCAGGGATCAATGTAGTGGAACAACAAGCAGTATCTGGAGCCAGAAGGGATGTCAGCAAAGCCAGTCTTTAAACAGGAACAAAGGAGATAGTTTCTGTGATGTTGACCAAGGCGAAGGCAGAGAACCTCTGGACTGGATGGCTTAAAGCGGTTGTATACCCGCTGTCTTTTTTTTTTTTTTTTCTACACCTGCAAGGGAAAAGGCATAATGAGCTAGTATGCACAGCATACTAGCTCATTATGAGATACTTACCTTAGAACGAAGCGCCGGCATCTCACCTGTTCCACGCCGAGGGAGCTGACATCTCCCCTCGGCGTGTCTTCCGGGTATCGCGGCTCCGGTGCTGTGAGTGGCCGGAGCCGCGATGTCGTCACTCCCGCGCATGCGTGCGGGAAACTTCTGCCCGGCAAGCTCCGGAGTTTGCCGGGCTGTCAGCCGAGAATCCCCTGTGCGCATGCGCCGATGCAGTCAGCGGCTCATTGCGAGGGGAATATCTCCTAAACCTTACAGGTTTAGGAGATATTTTTTTTACCTACAGGTAAGCCTTATTATAGGCTTACCTGTAAGTAAAAGTTAAAAATAATAGTATACAACCGCTTTAAGTAGGCAGGACTGACGAGCAGGATATCATCAACAGCTGAGTAACTGTGGAGAGATAGGAGCTGGCAATTAGCCGACATCTTAGCGGCCAGCTCAGAGAAGGAAGGGTTGAGCCCAGCGCTGACACATGCACAGCTCTCGCTGTGTCACTCTTGTGAGAGTTTGCCAGGAAGGGAGGGGGGTGAGCCATAAGAGGGCCAATGAGAGCTGCAGAGCTGGAGGTGTGCCTCTGTGTGTCTGTGTAAATCCAGGAAGTGAACAGGCAACAGCTTCAGCTGCCCACAGTTAAAATGGTTGCAGCCTGACTTAGTGGGGGGAGATTTCTGCAGCATATTTACATAGCTCCCAACTGTCCCTGATTTCGAGGGACTGTCCCTGATTTGGAGCACACACTCCACACTTGCCAAACCAATCTACTAACCTTCTATGAGGAGGTGAGTTGCCATCTAGATAAAGGAAGGCCCGTAGACGTGGTGTATCTGGATTTTGCAAAAGCATTTGACACAGTTCCCCATAAACGTTTACTGTACAAAGTAATGTCCATTGGCATGGACCATAGGGTGAGTACATGGATTGAAAACTGGCGGGGGGGAGGAGGCGGAGCCTAGCGGAGCAGACATGCATTGTTAGAGCTCCACACCGCTGAGGAGAGAAGAGAAGGACAAAGCGGAGCCTGCAGGCTCAAAAGGTATCCATTTGAACCTTTTTGCCCCAGGGAACAAACTGTGAAAGTTTGGGCAGGAAATATGGTACTGGGAGGAAACCGTGGCAGAAATAAAAATCACCTCACAAAGAGCTCACAGGCACTCACTGCAGCTGAAGCAGCTCCAGTCACCTCACAAGATACAGCATCAGGGCGCTCTCACAGACAGAAAATGTCACAGCAAGACTCTCCATTTGAGTCAGATACAGAACAAATCCTCTCACAAACTTCTCCACAAGCCTCCTCAGTATCCCCAGTAATATTATTACAATTTGAAAAGATGCTTCATAAGGCTTTAAAACAAACCTCAGACCAAATAACAAAAAGCCTAACCAAAGAAATAAGAGAGCTGGGAAACCGCACCGCAGCCTTAGAAATAAAAATGGATGAAATTGAAATTACAACCCAAGAAAATATAACAGAATTGGAACAATTAAAAGAAGAGAATTTAATACTTCAAACTAAGCTCGAAGATTACGAAAATAGAGCCAGACGTTCAAACTTGCGCATAAGGGGAATACCTGAAACTGTGACAGACCTGCAATCTACTATTACTGCTCTATTACAAGAACTAAAGCCAGATATCCCTATTGAACGTTTAGAACTGGACAGAGTACACAGAGCCCTCACAGCCAAAAAGAAAGATGGACCCCCACGTGATATAATCACAAAATTTCATTATTACAGAACGAAAGAACAAATACTAATTGCTGCAAGAGAAAAAAAGGAACTTAATTTTCAAGGACACAATTATCAAATTTTTGCTGACCTATCCCAACTTACTATTACTAAAAGACGATCCATGAAACCCCAACTAATGGAACTGCAACGCCACAACATTATGTATCAATGGGGCTTCCCCTTTTCAGTCAGATTTAACTACCAAGGTACAATTTACAGAAGCAGATCAGCAGATGAACTACAACAAACCCTTTTAAAATTAAATCTGACAGAACCCACAAGCAGCAACACTCCCACACACAGAAGAATGGCATCATCTTCACCTTCAGGCAGCACCCAGAAAATTCCAGAACAAAATGGGAATCATCATTCTCACAAAAGAGGCCGTTATGCCACATCATCCATGGACCAAGAAGATTCAATGGACTGACATCCTAATTCCTGATATCTCTTCATTTATTATACTAAGAGATGGTTCTCTATAAAAAACCTATATTTATAACTGAATGTAACTGCATTCTGATAGTCACACACTGTGTGGGATCATGTTACATTCCAGTTATATTTCTTATTACTTCTGATTCATATAGCCTTAGAATATATAAGTGAAATAAGGAAATTCTTGTTCAGTTATATATTATCAGGTAATAACAATAGCTTTATTACTTTTTAGGACAAATATGTTCAATAATCCAGAAGTAATGGAAGCTTTTTTTTTTTTCTTTTTTTCTTTTCTTAAAACAAATATATTATTATCTAACTAGTTCCTAGAATTATGTTTTTGTTTATTCTAATCTGAAGCAATACAACCTCAATTTTATGAGTTAACATATCTAAACAGTTACATATGAATAAAATATGTAATTGTTTACTCTAAAAGGGTTAAAATCCCAAAATAATTCAAACTATCTTCATCAATACCAAAGTTAACAGTACCTTTCTAACTGAATTATTTAGCCTAGGGCAAGACTAACCATATACAACCACCCTGGAATAAATAATTTCAACAAAAACTATATTCTGCACTCCAATTAATGAAACATCATTTTGATGTCTTTTGACATAGCACTTCTCTCCTGTAAGCGGAAGATCCGTGTACCCCCATTAGCCCTCCTCATTCTCCCAACCATATTATGTGGGAGTGTGACGAAGGCACTTATTCCCCTGAGAGAGATATTTATTCTCTTTCACGGGTAAATTGTGATTACTTGCAAAAAATAATTTATACAATGTATCATCTAATCTCATATGTTTTTTGTTTACTCTTTACTCCAGAATTCACTGGTTTCTTTTCTATCTATTCATCTCTTCAGTCCACACAGGTTGATATGCGCAGTCAGCTCTGCATAACAAAAAGTAAGTCAAAACTATTTGATCTATTGCCATGGCACCGCTGAATATACTTTCCCTGAATGTTCAGGGAATAAATGTCCCTCAAAAAAGGACCAAAGCCTTCCGTACTTTCCATAACAAGAAGGCTCACATAGTATGCCTCCAAGAAACACACTTCACCAAAGATTCTACTCCAAAATATATTTCTCCTTTTTATCAACAAATTTACACGGCTTCTGCCTGTACCAAGCAAAGGGGAACTCTAATTGCATTTCACCGATCCACACCATTCACCTTATCATCAGAAATTAAAGACCCAGAAGGTAGATACCTGATACTCATGGGTTATATAATGGATACAGCAATCACGGTGATTTCCTACTACGCTCCTAACAAACAACCTACACCATTCCTCTCACATATATTACAAGTGATTAATACACACAAAATAGGAACTGTGATAATGTGTGGGGATTCGAACCAGGTCCTCCTCCCATTTCTAGATAAATCACCTTTTACACCATCCAAAATAACCTCTAGATTACCTTTTTCTCAACTTCTTTCCAAATACAATCTGGTAGATTCATGGAGAGAAAGTAACCCAATGAAAAAGAAATTCACTTATTTCTCGCACCCTCATCAAACCTTCACCAGAATAGATCATATTTTTCTAACAATAGGAATGATACCAGAAATTATTGCATCAGATATAATTCCGATTCCGTGGTCTGACCATAATGCAGTATACACTACTATAGCCTCAGCCATACCAAAAGCGCATGACCCAACGTGGTACTTACCGGACATAATGCTCAAACACCCACTACATCAGATGGCCATTGAACAAGCTTTAAAGGAATACATATCAATTAATAATACAACAGACATCTCCCCAATAACACTGTGGGAAGCTCATAAGCCTGTCTTGCGAGGTACAATACAAAGACAAATGGCACTATTTAAGCGGGAACGCAAAAATCTAGCAAAAAAACTAGAACTCAATTTTAATGCAGCCTACATATCATTCCAAGATAATCCATCTCAGAGTACAAAATCTCATCTGGAAAAATCTAGATTGGAATACGATCTATTTCTCACTGAGTCAGTTGATAAATCCCTCAAACGCTCCAAACACAATTTCTACATGAATACAAACAAACCAGGTACATATTTGGCTCGGGCATTAAATTCAACTAACAAGTCTTTCAAACCAATACGTTTAAAATTATCAAAAAATGTTTACACTTGTAATCCAGTTAAAATAGTCAATAAATTTCACTCACACCTCGCAACTTTATACAAGACAAACAATGAATTTAATCCTACAGAGGCTGAATCCTTCTTCTCAAAAATAACCTTACCTGAGTTATCTCAGAATCAAAAAAGCAGTTTGGATGAGCCTATAACTATAGATGAAGTTGCTAACGCCATAAAAGACCTAAAACTTAACAAAAGACCAGGCCCAGACGGCTACTCGGCTTTATACTATAAAACATTCTCAGAAATACTCTCTCCCATTCTCACTGAAACTTTTAACAAACTTCTAGATGGACATTCTTTTCGGCAAGAAACACTAATGGCAATTGTTTGTATGATCCCAAAACCCCTTTCTGATGATACTTCCTGTGTGAATTATCGGCCTATCTCTCTGTTAAACCTCGATATTAAATTATTAGCAAAAATAATAGCAAAACGCCTCAATAGCATTATAGGAAAATTAATACATAGAGATCAAGTAGGCTTCATGCCAAATAGACAGGCAGGCGATAATATACGCAGGGCAGTGTTATTGGCACATATTGCTAAAAAACGGAAAATCCCTTTATGTTTTCTATCTCTCGATATTAAGAGGGCATTTGACACAGTATCCTGGCAATATATGCAATATTCATTACAAAAATGGGGTTTTGGACCCCACTTTTTAACATGGATCAAAGCATTATATAATAAACCCAAAGCCTATATAAAATATGCTGGATACAAATCTGAAGCCTTTAATATCGAAAGAGGTACCCGACAGGGTTGCCCATTATCTCCCTTATTATTTGCCCTTATACTCGAACCCATGGCCCAATACATCAGAACAAACCAAACTATAACTGGCATTGAAGTAGGAGGTATTACACACAAATTATGTATATTTGCAGACGATATATTACTTTTTCTATCATCACCACAGGTCTCTGGTCCTAACTTAATACCAGCTCTTGATGGATTTGCAGCCCTATCCGGCCTTATGATTAATCCTAAGAAATGCCTAGTGCTTAATATTTCACTCACAAACATGGAATTGATCCCGGCTAGGGCTGCACTCCCATTCACATGGGCAGAAAAATCAATCCCATATCTTGGAATTCATTTAACAGCATCTCATTCTGACTTATTCTCAACCAATTATCCTCCTGTATTAAGACAGATCACAAATCTAATAAAACAATGGTCGCAACTTCCTTTATCCTGGATAGGGAAGATTAATGCAATCAAAATGACTATTCTACCCAAATTGCTTTATCTATTCAGAGTCCTCCCTATTCCAATTCCTTCCTATTTTTTGAGAATAGTACAAAAAAGAGCAACTTCGTTTATATGGGGCTCTTCTAAACCACGTATACCTATACACACACTACATCTTCCCAAAAATAAAGGAGGCCTGGGATACCCTAATTTTACTAACTACTACAGAGCAGCACATTTGGCCAGTCTGTCCAAATACCATGCAAAACAGGAAATCCCATTATGGGTATTTATAGAGGCTTCAGAAAATGACCCTCTATTAATATCAAATCTATTATGGCTTGATCCTAAAGACCGCTTTAAAATTAATAATCCCATAACTAAACACTTCTTATCTCTCTGGGATAAACTAAAAACCAAATATCAGTTACAATCTCCACACAATCCTCTCCTTTCTTTTATCAGAAATCCGGCCTTTTATCCGGCATGGATCTACCCAAATTCTTTTAAAGCTTGGACAACATCAGGCATTCAGACACTAAATGACTTCATAGCATCTAAATCATTCCTTTCATTCCCATTGCTTAGAGAAAAATATGATCTACCAAACTCTGAGATATTTAGATATCTCCAAATCAAAAATTTCTATACACCATTCCTAAAGGGGGATACACCATTATCCCAATTATCCATTTTTGAATCAATCTGTACAAAAGATCCATTTGCTAAAGGTACAATTTCATCACTTTATAATCAATTATATGGAGTAGCGAATCTTAATAGACCCTCTTACGTTCAGAGGTGGGAGGAGGACCTAGGACGAACTTTAGAAGACACGGACTGGTCTAACATATGGCTCACATCTAAGTCATCTTCACCCAACATCTTAGCACTGGAGACAAATTATAAAGTCCTAACTCGCTGGTACCTTGTACCCGCTAGAGTGGCAAAATATTCACCTAATACCTCAGCTCTTTGTTTTCGAGGATGCCCAGAAATAGGCACATATTTACACATATGGTGGACGTGCCCAGTAATCCAAACCTTCTGGAAGGAAGTCTTCGTGATTGCATCTAAAATATTTAAAAAAATAATACAACCAGATCCATATTTAACTTTACTTAATCTAAAACCGGAATGGTTAACACTCTCTCAATTCAAACTTATGATCCAACTAATAACGGCTGCAAAACAAACAGTGGCCAAGGCATGGAAATCTCCTACATTGGTACTAGCAGAAACAATTCACAGAATGAATAATACAATGTCCCATGCTAAGATGGTAGCCATCGATCAAAATCAAATTCCAAAATTTGAAAAACTTTGGCATCCTTGGATAAAACAACAGTTCCTGTCAAACTTCAATGACTCTGTCCTGTTGCCATGGTAACAGATTAAATGACTTACAGAGACACCCATTCTAAGGCTTCAAAGAGAACTAAAAAGAATAATAAACTGACGAGCGGGACAACCTTGTGGACCATACCTCTACCTTTCAACCCTTTTTCTTCTTTCTCTTTCCTTTTCTCCACCTTATGATTAAAGCTCATTATCAGAATTTATTTGACCTATATACACTCTACTTGTAAACAATATGTATAGTAGGTATAAATCATTTAAATACCTACAAAAGTAACTAAGGAAATGATATATATATCTTTAATTTAGGTTTACGTGAACCCAATGTTTAATATTTGAAATTTCATGATATTTACCTATATAAACCCTACTGTAAAACAATGAGCTTACTTTATAGATCCTTGTACACTTACTTTATGTATCTTTATAACATTGTATACTCAATAAACTTCTTTTGACAAGGAAAACTGGCTACAAGGGCAAGTTCAGAGGGTGGTGATAAATGGGGAGTACTCAGAATGGTCAGGGGTGGGTAGTGGGGTCCTCCAGGGTTCTGTGCTGGGACCAATCCTATTTAATTTGTTCTTAAATGACCTGGAGGATGGGATAAACAGTTCAATCTCTGTATTTGCGGAAGATACTAAGCTAAGCAGGGCAATAACTTCTCCGCAGGATGTGGAAACCTTGCAAAAAGATCTGAACAAATTAATGGGGGAGGGGCAACTACATGGAAAATGAGGTTCAATGTAGAAAAATGTAAAATAATGCATTTGGGTGGCAAAAATCTGAATGCAATCTATACACTGGGGGGAGAACCTCTGGGGGAATATAGGATGGAAAAGGACCTGGGGGTCCTAGTAGATGATAGGCTCAGCAATGCCAAGCTGCTGCTAATAAAGCAAACAGAATATTGGCATTAAAAAGGGGATCAACTTCAGAGATAAAACGATGATTCTCCCGCTCTACAAGACTCTGGTCTGGCCGCACCTGGAGTATGCTGTCCAGTTCTGGGCACCAGTCCTCAGGAAGGATGTACTGGAAATGGAGCGAGTACAAAGAAGGGCAACAAAGCTAATAAAGGGTCTGGAGGATATTAGTTATGAGGAAAGGTTGCGAGCACTGAACTTATTCTCTCTGGAGAAGAGACGCTTGAGAGGGGATATGATTTCAATATACAAATACCGTACTGGTGACCCCACAATAGGGAGAAAACTTTTTCCGCAAAAGAGAGTTTAACAAGACTCGGGGCCACTCATTACAATTAGAAGAAAAGGGGTTTAATTCCCGCTGCGTCATGTGTACACCTTTGGCTGCTGCCTCAGCAGCTAAAGGGGGTAGGGATTGGGGGTGGTAAAACCAAGACTCAACTGCAGGGTGTTGCCACCCCGCAACTTTATGCGTGAACAAGCCCCGAGGGTGCTGCTGCCGACTGCAATTAAGGGCTCATTCACAAGTGCAGCAGGGCACTGCTGCTCCTCTGAAAAGCGATCCGAGTGTGTTTGACAGGTGGTGAGGAGGTGATATTTTGCCACCTCCTGATTTAAACCCACGATCGCCGTGAATTGCACGCGATTGCGACACGGTAGTACGGCAATTAGAGGCTTAAATCAGGTGTGAGGAGGCGACGCTGTCCAATACCTCCCAACTTTTTGAGATGGGAACGAGGGACGCCTATTACCAAAAGTATGTAGGCATAGGACACACCCCCTGCCACGCCCATTTAAAGGAGAATTCTACAAAAAAATGATTAGTTAAACCCCCAAGTGCTTTTTTTTTTTTTTTACCAATACTATTCCTTTTCTACTGGCTTTTGAAATTTACAAATGCAGCAATTTAGAAATCAGATGAAAGGTTTAGCGCTGGGAAACACTTTTTGAAAGATAAAAAGTGCATTTTATATACAACTATATAGATCAGACCAAAATGAGGGACAAATGAGGAGGAATGAGGGACAGAGGGACATTGCTCCAAATCAGGGACAGTCCCTCAAAATCAGGGACAGTTGGGAGCTATGCACCTTCCATGCGGGGCGCAGGGGCGCCGCCCCCTAATCCATGCGCCCAGGCCCCTAATCTACATGCGGGGCATCAGACACATGGATTCCAATGGGTTTTGTTTTTTTTTTAGCACATGATTAGAGCCTGAGGCTCTACTTGTCTTTAAAAAAGGGTAGGTTCGGGGCGCCCTGAGCCCCCCCCCCCAGTTATGTGACAATAGCGAATTAATATCCACTATTGTCTTCCTGATTCTCCTCCCGGCCAATTAGGAAGCGGGTCCTGAGACCTGTCACCTGATTGACCGAGAGGAGAAGCAATCCTATTGGCTGCCAAGGAGGAGGAGGGAGGAGACGCAGGGGAAGCCTCTGTGAAGCCAAGGAGGAGGAGACGCAGGCTGAAGCAGGGTGAGTGAATTAGAAATATACTGCATTATGGCCACTAGATGGAACTGATGATCATAGAAACAACAAGATTTTATTTCCTATAATTATCAGCTCCATCTAGTGGCCATAATGCAGTATTTTTTATGTGAAACTGCATGCACACGTCGTTCTGTGCGACTGGGAGCAAAAACAAAGGCTATTGGGCTATTTTCCCTTCAGGTCAGATGTTGTTCTTCATACAGATGAGTGAATTAGAGCAATACTGCATTATGGCCATTAGATGGAGCTGATGATCATAGAAAAAAAAAGATTTTATTTCCTATTTTATTTCCTATAATTATCAGCTCCATCTAGTGGCCATAATGCAGTATTTTTATGATTCACTTTATGACGAACTGAACAGAAAATAACCTCTTAACATTTGTTTTTGGCTCCATTCCCACAGCACTAATGTACCTGTAGCTTCACGGGATGACAAACTCTGCTATTTATTTATTTTGTTTTATAAATATACCTCTAAATGTAACAAGTGGGATTAAACAGGAGCCTCTTTTTTTTCTCATTATTAGTATGTGTTCTTTTTATGATTTGTACATTACCTTTTTAACTCTATCCAATTAAAATTTCAATATTTTTTTATCTTATGTGTGTGCCTACAAAGTCCATTTTTGCAATTTACTTAGTCTTTTCCAAGAGCCTCTTTCAGTTGCTGCAGATTGATCAGGGTATTTCTAGTTGTACCAGCACAGAACTGGATGTGCGGGTTGTTGGGGTGCCACATACTGGTGGCCAGTAAGTTTGCGGGTCAAAAAAGAAAGTCTGCGCATGCACAAGCATGTAAGCATCAGAACCGCTTACCTGGATTTCAGACAGAAGTCACTCTCCTTCATCAGGACTGAGCAGGCGAGGATTCCAGAGCAGCTACAAGTGAATTACAGAGATCTTTCCAATGGATTTAACAGCCTTTTGAGGTGTACATGCAACTACATTGAAATGTAATAGCCATCATTCAGAGAAGAATGTGCTTTTTTTTTTTCAATGAATGGACAGGTTCTCTGATTGGACAAGGTGGATGGCTGGGGCGGTGGTGTCATGATGTCCAGCTCATCCAATCAGAGAATGCCTTGCATTCATTGAGAAAAAATGTTCTCTGGATGGTGCCTGTGCTGATTAGGGCGACCTCCCTGTGGTTACTATGCAGCTGGGCAGCCATAATCAGACGCTAAGTGTCACTTTTTGGGGATCAGTGACACCAATACAGTGATCAGTGCTTAAAAAAAAAAATTGGATGAAAGACATTGACAGGGAAGGGGTTAACATCGGGGCAATCAAAGGGTTAAGTTTGCTCCTAGGGAGGGCTTTCTAACTGTGGAGGAGGGGGGAATGCTGTGACTGGAGGAAAACCGAGATCTGTGTTTCTGCTTAGCAAGATCTCCATTTTCCTCTCTGGCAGAACGGCGTTCTGCCTTGTTTACATAGGCAGATCGCCGTTCTGCCTCTCTTGTGAATGATCGGTGGGTCCTGGAAGCCATCGCGGTGCATGTGCCACAGAGCTGATGAGAGGAATCACTTACAGGTACATGATTTTGCGCTTAAGGGTCGCCCTGCCGCAGTATATGTATGTGGGGCGGTCCTTAAGCGTTTAATCTTATCATGAAGGTTATCATTTGTCAGGGCTCCTCAGGCTGAATTCAAACTGCAGCGGAGACCTGCTGGAGCGATTCACCATTCCGGCAGGTCTCCGTTGCCGGCTGCGGTAGGGGGCAGTGTGGTGCAAGATTCAGTGCATCATATGGCATCATATGTACAGCAGTGCGATGTGCTGTGTTGCTGTACAGTGACATGCCCTTTGGCACGGTGCGCTGGGATAAAATGCATCATGTCTAAATGCGCTAGGCTGCGTTGTAATGTGAATAGGACACTCAGGAAACCATTGTGTCCTGAGTGGGTATTGGGTACATTCACCAGAAAAGTCAAAAAGTAAGAACCACAGGAAACTGTTTTTGACAAATCCTTTATTAAAAAAACAAAAAATAAAAAAATAGTGTCCCTCAACGTAAATCCATCGTCCATCGTCACGATGCCTGCTGAACCCAAAAAATAGAAAAAAAAAACGTTCCGCCTCCTACAGGAGACTGCCCACCGTCTGCCCGTTGTGCGCTTTGACAGATCTTATATAGGCAAGGGGCGGGCCACCTGGATAGGTCACCTGGTGACCACGCCCCCATGTGACGTGAGACAGGGGAGGTGCCACCGAGTGACGTAGCCGGGTGGCCCCACCCTTTGCCTATATAAGAACTGTCAAAGCACACAGCGAGCAAATGGCAAGTAGCCTCCCAGGAGGCGGAGCTTTTTTAAATTTTTCGGGTCCAGCGGGCGTTGTGATTGACGATGGATTTACATCGAGGGACACAATTTTATTTTTTATTTTTTAATAAAGGATTTGTCAAAAACAGTTTCCTGTGGTTATTACTTTTTGACATTTTTTTGGTGAATGGGTATGGGTAAAATGTACCCGTACCCATTCACATGGGGGGGGCCGGGATCTGGGGGCCGGCTTCCATATTCTGATAAGACCCCCACCCGCAAACCCTGACAACCACAGCCCAGGGTTGTCGGGAAGAGGCCCTTGTCCCTATCAACATGGAGGCAAGGTGCTTTGAGGGTGGGGGGTCGCAGAGTCCCCCCTGCCCCAAAGCATGCACCCCCCATGTTGAGGGCATGTGGCCTGGTATGGTTCAGGAGGAGGGGGGGCGCTCGCTCATCCCTCTCCCCCTTTTCCTGACCTGCCACGCTGCATGCTCAGGTTAGGGTCTGGTATGGATTTTGGGGGGGACCCAACACCGTTTTTTTTTTATTTTGGCGTGGGGTTCCCCTTAAACCCTATGCCGTTTTTCTTAACATTTTTCAATTGCCGGCAATTTTTTTCTTTAATTCATCTGTCAGTGGGGAAGCCCGCTGACAGATAATGACTCATGGTTGTTAAGGACGTGTGCGGCCCACTGCTTAACCACCAGGTATTTCTTCACACAGAATTCAAATCGGTCGATCGTTTTTCGACCGATCTGAATTCTAATCTTTCGGAAAAGTTAAGATAGAGTGATATGGAGAGAGAGAAAGAGAGAGGGGGATATGGGGAAAGGGAAGAGAAAGGGATACGGAGAGAGAGAAAAAGAGAGGGATATGGAGAGAGGGGAAGTGAGAGGGGAAGAGAGAGGGATATGGAGAGAGGGAAGAGAGAGGGGAAGAGAGAGGGATATGGAGAGAGGGAAGAGAGAGGGGAAGAGAGAGGGATATGGAGAGAGGGGAAGTGAGAGGGATATGGAGAGAGGGGAAGTGAGAGGGATATGGAGAGTGGGGAAGTGAGAGGGATATGGAGAAAGGGGAAGAGAGAGGGATATGAAGAGAGGGGAAGAGAGAGGGGAAGAGAGAGGGGAAGAGAGAGGGATATGGAGAAAGGGGAAGAGAGAGGGATATGGAGAAAGGGGAAGAGAGAGGGATATGAAGAGAGGGGAAGAGAGAGGGGAAGAGAGAGGGGAAGAGAGAGGGATATGGAGAGAGAGGGGAAGAGAGAGGGATATGAAGAGAGGGGAAGAGAGGGGGGAAGAGAGAGTGATATGGAGAGAGGGGAAGAGAGAGGGATATGGAGAGAGGGGAAGAGAGAGGGGAAGAGAGAGGGGAAGAGAGAGTGATATGGAGAGAGGGGAAGAGAGAGGGATATGGAGAGAGGGGAAGAGAGAGAGGAAGAGAGAGTGATATGGAGAGAGGGGAACAGAAAAGGGATATGGAGAGGGGGGAAGAGAGAGGGGAAGAGAGAGGGATATGGAGAGAGGGGAAGTGAGAGGGGAAGAGAGAGGGATATGGAGAAAGGGGAAGAGAGAGGGATATGAAGAGAGGGGAAGAGAGAGGGATATGGAGAGAGAGGGGAAGAGAGAGGGATATGGAGAGAGGGGAAGAGAGAGGGGAAGAGAGAGCGATATGGAGAGAGGGGAAGAGAAAGGGATATGGAGAGAGGGGAAGAGAGAGGGATATGGAGAGAGGGGAAGTGAGAGGGATATGGAGAGTGGGGAAGTGATAGGGATATGGAGAGAGAGAAAAAGAGAGGGATATGGAGAGTGGGGAAGTGAGAGGGGAAGAGAGAGGGATATGAAGAGAGGGGAAGAGAGAGGGGAAGAGAGAGGGATATGGAGAGAGAGGAAGAGAGAGGGGAAGACAGAGGGATATGGAGAGAGGGGAAGTGAGAGGAGAAGAGAGAGGGATATGGAAAGAGGGGAAGAGAGAGGGATATTGGAGAGAGGGGAAGAGAGAGGGATATGGAGAGAGGGGAAGTGAGAGGAGAAGAGAGAGGGATATTGGAGAGAGGGGAAGAGAGAGGGGAAGAGAGAGTGATATGGAGAGAGGGGAAGAGAGAGGGATATGGAGAGAGAGAAAAAGAGAGGGATATGGAGAGTGGGGAAGTGAGAGAGGAAGAGAGAGGGATATGGAGAAAGGGGAAGAGAGAGGGATATGGAAAGAGGGGAAGAGAGAGGGGAAGAGAGAGGGATATTGGAGAGAGGGGAAGAGAGAGGGGAAGAGAGAGTGATATGGAGAGAGGGGAAGAGAGAGGGATATGGAGAGAGGGATATGGAGAGAGAGAAAAAGAGAGGGATATGGAGAGTGGGGAAGTGAGAGAGGAAGAGAGAGGGATATGGAGAAAGGGGAAGAGAGAGGGATATGAAGAGAGGGGAAGAGAGAGGGGAAGAGAGAGGGATATGAAGAGAGGGGAAGAGAGAGGGGAAGAGAGAGGGGAAGAGAGAGGGATATGGAGAGAGAGAGAAGGAGAGAGATGGATACAGAGAGAGAGAGCGATATGGAGAGAGGGGAAGAAAGAAGGGAAAAGAGAGAGATACAGAGATACGGAGAGAGAGAGAAAAAGAGGAATATGGAGAGAGGGGAAGAGAGAGGAGTAGTTAGGAGGGTGGCAGGGACAATAAATGGAAGGTGAAGAGTGGAGAGAGGAGAGGGTAAGACAAAGAAATAGTTACATTTTAACATACTGTAGTTAGAGAAAAAGAGAGTTGAATGAAAGAGAGGGAGCTTGGCAGAGACACTTGGAAGTGCAGTCACTGTAGATCTGAGGGGAAGATCTGAAATGAGGCGAAGCTCTGCTGATTTCTATCATCCAATCATGTACAAGCAAAAATGCTGTTTTTTATTTTCCTTGCATGTCCCCCTCAGATCTAAAGCGAGTGCACTTGCAGTGCACATGTAGTGCTCAGTTGATTTTAGTAAATCAACCACCCCCACCCGTTACATAGTTAGGGAAACAGAGAGTTGCATGAAAGAGAGGGAAATCTGCAAGGATACTGAATGGAAGGGAAAGTTGGAGTGTGAAGAGGGTGGAAGAGAGAGAGAGAGAGAGATACAGAAACACAGATGTGAGTAAAAAACGCAGAAGCAGAAAGGAGCACAGAGGAAAGAAGAGCAAATAGTAAACAGGAGAGAGAAAATAGAGAACGAGCTGAGTGAGAGAGGAAAAAAGAAGCGAGAATAAGGAGATATAAGCTACAAACAGTTCTGTAACAATAGCCATAATAGCCCATACAGCTGCTATGGGGCCAGGGGTAGGATGGGGCCCCATTAGGGAGACTGTTCAGAAAAAAATAAACTCATGTTTCTAGTATAGAGGAGCTGTTAAACCACAGAATTTACTATTCTTGTGTGAAGGGGTAGAAAGTGAGACCTTGCATGGATTTTCAGCTGAATTCAGACATATAAAAAAAAAAAAGTCTTAAAGAGGAACTGCAGTCTGCTCACGTAATTTGCAATAAAAACATCTTTGCCATTCTGAAGCTTCCCTCCAACAACTTTGCATATTATTTTATATATACTGTGATTCTGTACTTTCCAACTATGCTACAGAAATCTCCCTCCACTGAATCAGGCTGCAGCCATTTTAACTGTGGGCAGTTGAAGCTGCTGCCTGTTCACTTCCTGGATTTACACAGACACACAGAGGCACGCCTCCAGCTCTGCAGCTCTCATCGGCCCTTATATGACTCATCCCCCCTCCCTTCCTTGCAAACGCTCACGAGAGTGAGAGAGAGAGCTGTGCATGATATCATAAGCCTAGGCTAATGACCAGACAAGAAACAGGAAGAGGGCTGTTTAAGGTATTTATTGGCAGAAAAAAAATGTTTTACTACCCAAAGTTAAAACAACAACGAGGGCAGAAAATGTAATAGATGGAAAGATGAAAAAATGACTGAAGGTCCGCTTTAAGTTACATTCCAGCTCCTGATTAAGGGGTGGAGCTTATCGCCCAAAACGCGTTAGCATCTATTAAATACTTGCTTTAAAGAGGAATTCCGGCCAGGTAGAAACAAAAAAAGACAAGACTGGTCAACCCCCACCACCGCATTTTCCATCATTCTTTAGTAACGTCTAGCTACTTTTTTTTTTTTTTTTTTATATAAATGTTCTAACATTGAGTAATATTCTCCTTCACCTACAGCCTGGTGACAATTGGCATCCCTCTGCGATCTCTAATTTTACAGGTACATGGTGGGTCTACCTTCTGCGGCTAGAGAACCCCTTTACATAGCACAGGTTGGTGCTGTATGAACATATGTTATCCCCCTCCATTCCTAATTCCTCTGTTTGCAATTTAATGGCATAAGGTTGAATATTAAAGTGTACATAAACTCTAACAAAATAATTTATTTACTCCCTTTTGGTCTGTCAAATATACCCTTATAAGTGTTTGTTATATCAGTTTAACAAGTGCAAAAAAATTAAAAATACCTGTTGATCCTGCCAGAATTATTATGAGCTTATAACTTCCTGTGCTGCCCTCTTATCAGTTAGAAATAAGAAGTGGCCAAGATTACTTGCATGCAGTATTCAAGCATGAACAGGTATTATAATACACTGTATGTGAACCAAATATTCCGGTTTGCTAGAAGTATGTAAGTATGTTTAGCAGGGTGCAGAGGGTTAATTCAGCACTCCTATCAAATAGTATTATTCCCTGCTGTCTTTTTAGACTACAAAACATCTCCCCTGTGTTCTGGAGAAGAGGCGAGAGGGGTATTCTGTAGACCTGCCCAAGGGTGACAACACTACTTCGGCATTGATACAGTACAGGGAGTGTTGTCACCCTATAGGACAGGAAATGTGTTACTGGCAGGGACACCATGTGAAAATAAAGGGGGGAAAAAAGGACACTGATGCAGCTACCACAAACTGTAATATGTTACATTTTTGTTCTTGGGTTTAGATTTCCTTTAACAAACTGCATCAAGATACATATTGTTAATGGTGTTAAAAAACATAGAAACCAAGGTGGGAAAAGCAGTATTGATCTGAATTTGGTAAACTGAAATCTGATTGGTTGGTTATTATGAGTTATCCCATTTTGCCTATCTTCATTGTTCATTGCTTTGCCTCATTAAATAATCCTCCAAGAGAAGAGGAAGATATAATTCAGTACGGGGCGAGGGTCTCTTCTGCAATGTGACTGGGATTTTATTAGGTGAGGCAGTAATAGAACTCTGTGTTTCCAATGTTCAATGTTACTCTTATGAGCCCTTTATTAGCTCTGGCATTGGGTTGCGTCATTTTTTTTTTTGAGCAATAAACTCAGTTCAGATTCCTGGTGACCAAATATATATTCTGGAGCAGAAGAGGTTAATGTGGATTTATTTAGAGTCTGCTTTTCTGACATCAAACATATAGAGGAGAAAGATGAAGACGTACCCCAAATTACATCACAGGCAGCTCCATCATTGGGCCAGGGGAGGTATAAATGGGGGAGGCAGGAGGCTGGAATAGAACAGAGGAGCCAGCATAGCCACCACTGCTCACAGCCTGTCCCTGACTACTGGAGCCAACTGCCTGCAGAGGAGAAGAGCCTGCACCATACAGGTAATACCCCCCACCATGTCCCTGACCCCCCACCTGACACAGGGTTACCTGTCTGTGACTGTTCTCTGCCTGCAGACAACAATACAAGAGACTCTGAGCAAGCTGGGGAGGGGGAGACTGAGAGATCCACACCAGATCACACTTTACAGTCAGGGGACTTGTCACTGCATACTGGAGCCCTGTATTTATGTGTACCCTCTGTGTGTGAGTGACTGAGTGTGTGTGTGTTCCACTGGATTATAACTAGGGAAAACATTAGACTGCAAGAGGAAAGAATGAGGAAAGGCGAGAAGAGTGATTAAAGTTATGGAAAGAGATAGATAGATAGATAGATAGATAGATAGATAGATAGATAGATAGATAGATAGATAGATAGATAGATAGATAGATAGATAGATAGATAGATAGATAGATAGATAGGAAGGAAAGAAAGAAAGAAGGAAAGAAAGAAAGAAAGAAAGAAAGAAAGAAAGAAAGAAAGAAAGAAAGAAAGAAAGAAAGAAAGAAAGAAAGAAAGAAAGAAAGAAAGGAAAGAAACTTACATTCTGTATTTATGATTTTTCTAAAATTGTAAAAATTGTTCAATTGTAAAAATGTCTTTTTACAACTGAAAATAGTTAGAAGATGGGGGATAGATAGATATACAGAGAAGAAAGAGAGAGGAGGAAATAGAGAGAAAGAAAGAGCGAGAGAAAGAAAGAAAGAAAGAAAGAAAGAAAGAAAGAAAGAAAGAGCGAGAGAAAGAAAGAAAGAGCGAGAGAAAGAAAGAAAGAAAGAAAGAAAGAAAGAAAGAAAGAAAGAAAGAAAGAAAGAAAGAAAGAAAGAAAGAAAGAAAGAAAGAAAGAAAGAAAGAAAGAAAGAAAGAAAGAAAGAAAGAAAGAAAGAAAGAAAGAAAGAAAGAAAGAAAGAAAGAAAGAAAGAAAGAAAAATAAATTACATTTTGTATTTATGATTTTTCTAGAATAGATAGATAGATAGATAGATAGATAGATAGATAGATAGATAGATAGATAGATAGATAGATAAGAAAGAAAGAAAGAGATACTGTAGATAGATATAGATACAGGAAAAAAGAAAGAAAGAAAGAAAGAAAGAAAGAAAGAAAGAAAGAAAGAAAGAAAGAAAGAAAGAAAGAAAGAAAGAGAAAGAAAGGAAGAAAGAAAAAGATACTGTAGAAGAAAGACCTAATCCTAAGAACAGGATGTCTGTATGCATTTTTTGTTGAAATTGTTGACAATCATAAAATAGATAGATAGATAGATAGATAGATAGATAGATAGATAGATAGATAGATAGATAGATAGATAGATAGATAGATAGATAGATAAGAAAGAAAGAAAGAGATACTGTAGATAGATATAGATACAGGAAAAAAGAAAGAAAGAAAGAAAGAAAGAAAGAAAGAAAGAAAGAAAGAAAGAAAGAAAGAAAGAAAGAAAGAAAGAGAAAGAAAGGAAGAAAGAAAAAGATACTGTAGAAGAAAGACCTAATCCTAAGAACAGGATGTCTGTATGCATTTTTTGTTGAAATTGTTGACAATCATAAAATAGATAGATAGATAGATAGATAGATAGATAGATAGATAGATAGATAGATAGATAGATAGATACATAGATCTCAGCATTTCCTTAATTTGACAGCAAAATTCTAACTATAGAAAAAGAAATGTTGTACTCTGTGTATAATTGGCACTCTTTTCTCCGGGTATCACACAATTAGATGGATTTATCGGATCTGAGAATCCCTCTTCATTTGTATTGGATGAATTCTTTCGCTGTAGCACGGCTCCGTAGTACAATGCAGCAGGGGGATTATATATCAGGGTGAAGGGATAAATAACTTTTAGAAATAGTTTGTACATATAAATGACTAGAAGACTGCAGAAGTGATATAGATGCATAGTTATTGTTATTAAAATTATTTTTATTGTCCAAGAGTAGACACAGAGACTAATGCATTTTGTGCAGTCTGCAACATGGTAACGTCTGCAAGTCTATCATGGTTTTTTAACTAGAAAATCAATTTATTTGAAATATAAAAAAGGAAGGACAAAATCATGTGTTAGGTGTTAGTAGCCTCTGGGATATAATCTGTTTCCAGCTCCTTCATTTAGAACGATGACATTGGTGCGGTAATTGATTCCGGTTAGGCACCGTTCACATCTCGCTTAGTAGGACCGAGCGCTCAGGCTCATGATTTTTTTAGCACAATTCATGCGCATTTCCGCGTGTCGCACATAGGGCAGAGCATTTACTTCAATGGGCTGCCCTCTGCACGTTTGTCAGCCAAAAAAAGCTCTGCTCATTTTTTTGGAGACTAGCTTTGAGTGTTTTTTAAAGGTGGGTTTGCTGTGCGATTTTGTTGTGTGATAGTCGCAACAAAGTTGCACCTCATTTGGGATGCCATTAAGAATGAATGGCACCCAAAGGCGCATCGTGCCTTTTACGACAATTTGGAATTGCGCCGATTACGAATCGTCAAGTGTGAATGGGGCCTAAGTGCTCTGTGCAGGTCAGGTCAAATGATTATACAGTTATACAATTTTGGAAAACATTTAAGAGAGCGCAACTCTTTGATCCAAATATACCTCTGGAATATATGCAATAACCCAGATTAATAAAAAGATACACTTAAATAAAATCATGCTGAAAAAGGACACATGCCCATATAATTCAACCAGAATAAAAAAAGAGAATAATAATGTGAAAACCTAGAATTCATAAACATACCAGACTCGGAGCTGTGGGAGTCTAGGGGAATTTATTATATACATCATCTGCTGTTCAATGGAACTCTCAAAACTTACAACATACTCAAAGAGGAGTTTTCTCTTCCAAACTTCATGTTCTTCAGATACCTGCAAGTAAGACATGCAACCCAAACACAATTCCTACAGGTTGAGGCTCCACCTGCTCTTCATCCCGTTATGGCTATTGTTAAAAGTACAGACCCATGTGGACTAATATCCACATTTTACAATATGCTTCTAACTCCCACCTCGTCAAAAATAGCGTTTGATTTGAAGCCTCGATGGGAGAGAGAGGTAGGCCTGATGGAAAATGAGGAGTGGGAGGAAGCCCTCGAGACATGCAAAGCAGTATCACCGAAACTCTCCGACAGACTCTCTCAGATTTACATAACACATAGAACATACCTCACCCCAATTCGAGTAGCCAGATATAAGCGTAATCAGTCTACTCTATGCCCGATGTGTGGCCAAGAAACAGGCACGTTCTTTCATTTAATATGGACATGCCCCAAGATTCAACAACTATGGAAACAGGTCATAACATTTCTACACGACACCATGGGCTCCCCAATAGCGTTAGAACCAAAACAATGTCTCCTAGGGATATTTCCAGACACAGTTGACAAATTCACCAAGGTATTCCTACACGAAACTCTATTCTCCGTCAGAAAAATTATTGCAAGAAAGTGGATGAGACCATCCCCTCCCAGTGTGACGGAGTGGAAAACAGAAGTTAACACTACCTTGCCATACAAAAAACATATTTACATTAATAGAGGATGTCCGAGAAAATACAACAAAATTTGGGATCGATGGTTGCAAGAACCTGAAACTTGCACTTAATCATAAACTCGCTCAGTAATACAACACTTGGATCTCTGTAACTAAAACTCTATTCCAGATACATACAGAGAAAGTATAAACCAAAAGACACCATGGTTCATGTTGTTCTCCCAAAATGGTCATGTCTGTGTTGTACACAATATATCCCCTATAGACTTAAAGGTATATAACACATATGAGAGCGTCACATTATGCATATACACATCACGTGTACTAAAAATAAAATTGAACCAAATATGTTCAACGGGGGGGGGGGGGGGGAGATAATATTACACATTATAATGATAGTAGTTCATAGTGGTATACATTATATATATATTACCCCTAATATTGACTATATTAACAATGTATACTTTCCTTGTTTAATTTTATGTATATACATATACATTAGTAATACTATGTATTTATATGCATCATCTTTGCTTGATAATAAAACTTTGTTTGATGAAAAAAAAAAAAAAAATGTGAAAACCTCCATAGACAGAACCCTATACCCAGCGTTAATCCAGAGGAAGGCAAAGAAGCCCTAAATGCATGCTCCAATTTTCTACACCTGGGGAAAAAAAATCCTTGCTGGTCACCATTGCTAAACGTAATCAAATATTCCCCTTATCAATGTTAATAGCTAGGTAAATTGTCTGCATTTAGGAACACATCCAACGTTTTTCTAAAACAACCAACTGAGCTGGCTAGAACTAGCTCCCCGGGGGGGAGGAACTAGTTCCCCGGGGGGGAGGAAGCTTAGTTGATCCAGAGCAAGCCATTACCGCAAACCAGTCTAGTGTGCTCTTATCACCCTAGCATCCTTCTAAAACCCATTATTCTTTTCTCTTCTTCTTCTGACCATAATTTATTGGGTTGATGTCCTCTAAGTCTCTAGCTGGATTAGCCGCTATTGTATGCGCCTTCCACAAATATCTCTATCTGTTGTCCTTCTGAACCCCCATTGGCAGATGGAAACATCACTTAATTAACATTCTTCTATGAAATCTAAAGCTGTGTAATTAAGAGTCAAACGTTATCCTAAACCAATCTACACCACTGGCTAGAACTAGTTCCTGTAGAAGACAATTCCACATTTTTACATCTCTTATGGTAAAGAACCCTTTTTACAGTTGGAGATCTGAGGTGACCATAACTCCCAGTAGCCTCTATAATTTGCAGTTGTTTTGCTTTGACTCTTTTAGGTCACTTTTCAGTAAAGCAAGGAAGCAGAAACCGCTCTAGAATATTAATGTGCTTTACTAAAACAAGAATGCTGTACATACAAACTACTTACAATTGTAGGAAAACAATACAAGACATACAAGGGTGGATTTACTCAAGGCACATAAACTGTGCACTTTTCAAGTGCAGTTACTCCAGAGCTTAGCAATTAATGTAAAACTTCACTTTAAAAATACCCAATCACGTGCAAGGAAATTGGAAAAAGCTGCATTTTTGCTTGCACATGATTGGATGGTAGAAGTCAGCAGAGCTTCTCCTCATTTACTAAGCTCTGAAGCAACTGCACTTTGCAATGTGCACAGTCCTTGCCTTTAGTAATTCACCCCATAGTCTATTTGACTTTAGTAAACCAACCCTAGTGATTGTTATTCAGAAAAGGCCCTCCGTACATTGATGGTCAATGGGAAGAAAGCCCTTTACATTTGGTGGTCGAGAGCAAGGATGCTCCCCTTAAGAACATTAGTGCCAGTGGTAATGTATCTGAAAGGCAGAAACAGTTCATTGCTCAAAGAACCCCTAGCAACCTTTGGAGGAAGTTTAGGGTACCACACAACCTTGGTCGAGTAAGTTTGTTCTAGGAGAAAGACCACTTTACATTGATGGTCATTGGGGGAAGGGCCCATTTACATTAATGGCCAATGGGAAGAATGCCTCTTACATTGGCAGTCAGCGAGAGGAATGTCCCTTACATTGGTGGTTTGTGGAAAGAATGCCCCTTACATTGGTGGTCCATGGGGAGGATGCTTTCTTTACAGATATCTAAAAAAGATCATTGGTGTCAGTTGTAGCCATAAGTGTGCGCAGCCTATTGCATTAGGGTGTGCACCCTAAAGTTCAAACACACGTGTGTGTGTGTCTACATATATATATATGGTCCCGCCATAATGGGGTGATTAGGGTGTGCCCAGGCACACTCGGCACCCCCTGTGCACACACCTATGGTTGTAGCGTATCTAAAGAGCAAAAACAGGTCATTGCTCAAGGAACCCCAAACAACCTCTGGAGGAACTCTAGGTTGAGAACCATGATTGAGAAAAGTTGGTCTGGGAGAAAGACCACCTTAAATTGATGGTCATTGGCAGAAAAGCCTCTTTACACTAATGGTCAATGGGAAGAACGCCTCTTGCGTAGGAAGGAGGTTTCCTTTACAGATATCTAAAAACATCATGGGCATCAAGGGTAACATATCTGAAAGGCAAAAACAGATCATTGCTCAAGGAACCCTGAACAACTTCTGCAGGAACCCTAGGGTACCACAGAACCCTGGATGAGAAAGGATATGTCGGGGTATAGTTTTATTTGGTAGTTTTAGTTGGTGGGGCTGATTTACTAAAAGAATAGAAATTGCCCATCTCTTTGGAAAATCATCCCCATGTCTGCCTCCCCATTCCACTTTTAGATTTCATCGATAAACATGACAGATGAATGAGCTCCAGAACCTTGGAAACAATGTTTTAATAATTATATATGCATCTTATTGTGATCTATAGTTATCTATATCCAATATAAATTAAATAGGGATTCCATTCCTTTACTTAATGGAGAAGGATCATTATTCTAGATGAAATTGCCAAATTCACATGGTCTATGCATAGCTCTAAAACAAATGACATGACGGATACAATTTGGTTTTGTAGAGGTGTGGGTTAAAGTGTTTCTAACTATGAGAAGGGAATATTTTTGTATAAATATGTTAGAATACGTTCAAAATATCTGTGAACCACAGCCATTGTTTTCAACATGTTCTTTGGATGAAAGGTCACCTACTCACAAGAATGAAAGTATAAATAGTTGATAGACTTAAAATTGTATTGATTAGTACTTTCAATAAAATCAACGTTTAAACAATTAGAAAACATGCCATAAATCGAAGACTAATCGACACAAAGGGCACAGTACAGGGGGGGTCAGGAGGGCAGAGTACTGGTTTCCGAGACACAGCCATAGAAAAAAGCCTGACTGTGACTGTCCCAGCAAATCCGGGACAGTTGGCAAATATGATGTAATGCAAGATTATCATGGGGCCCAGGGGTGCCCATGCATTAAGATGGCCCTGGGGCTGGGGTTAAAGATTTAGACTACAGTTTCTCAACCAGGGTTCAACAGAACCCTAGGGCTCCCCAGGGGTTGCTAAGGGGTTCCTTGGGCAATGAGCAATTTCTGCCTCTCAGATACGTTCTCACTGATACCATTGATCTTTTTAGCTATCTGTAAGGGTGAATTTCTTCCCACTGATCACCAATGTAAGGAACATTCTTCTCACTGATCACCAATGTAAGGGGCATTCTTCCCACTGATCACCAATGTAAGGAACATTCTTCCTATTGACCACCAATGTAAGGAACATTCTTCTCACTGATCACCAATGTAAGGAACATTCTTCTCACTGATCACCAATGTAAGGAACATTCTTCTCACTGATCACCAATGTAAGGAACATTCTTCTCACTGATCACCAATGTAAGGAACATTCTTCCCACTGATCACCAATGTAAGGAACATTCTTCTCACTGATCACCAATGTAAGGAACATTCTTCCCACTGACCTCCAATGTAAGGAACATTCTTCCCACTGATCACCAATGTAAGGAACATTCTTCCCACTGATCACCAATGTAAGGAACATTCTTCTCACTGATCACCAATGTAAGGAACATTCTTCTCACTGATCACCAATGTAAGGGACATTCTTCTCACTGATCACCAATGTAAGGAACATTCTTCCCACTGACCACCAATGTAAGGGGCATTCTTCTCACTGATCACCAATGTAAGGAACATTCTTCTCACTGATCACCAATGGAAGGAACATTCTTCTCACTGATCACCAATGGAAGGAACATTCTTCCCACTGATCACCAATGTAAGGGGCATTCTTCCCAATGACCACCAGTGTAAGGAGCATTCCTCCTAATGACCACCAATGTAAGGGACATTCTTCCCACTGACCACCAATGTAAGGGACATTCTTCTCACTGATCACCAATGTAAGGAACATTCTTCCCACTGATCACCAATGTAAGGAGCATTCTTTCCACTGACTACCAATGTAAGGAACATTCTTCCCACTGATCACCAATGTAAGGGGCATTCTTCCCACTGACCTTCCATTCTGGAAGAATGGTCAGACATTCCCATAGACACACTCCTAATCCTTGTGGACAGCCTTCCCAGAAGAGTTGAAGCTCTTATAGCTGCAAAGGGAGGGCCAACTCAATATTGAACTCTACGGACTAAGACTGGGATGCCATTAAAGTTCATGTGCGTGTAAAGGCAGGCGTCCCAATGCTTTTGACAATATAGTGTGTATATGAACAGTCAAACTTTAGATCTTCATTCAAACACTGCCTACAGATCCACTTCAACAAAACACTAAAAACATTTGTTCTTTCAATCATCAAAATGATCATCAGATTGTAAGTAAACCCTTTGGCATCAAAAGCTGGTATTGCCCCCCCATTAGCAGAAATGAGTATCCTGTAGGGATTTTGCATTATTGCCCACCAGTCTCTGACTATTAAAGCATGAAAAATGACTTCATGTGGCAGATGTTGGCGGGTCTCCTTGCATGAGCTGAATGTTTTAGTTTTCCCCCAAACCATTTTAGTGGGAACCAGGCTTGGGGCAGCCTATGGCACTCTATTTCTCTCTTTTTTTTTTTTATTGAGCCATTAATTGGTGATTTTATTAGTATGTTTCAGATCGTTATGTGCTCCAGCCTCGTGCGATACCTTAAAAACCATTTTACTATTAAAAATAATACAAATATACTCACAAAAGTCATATGACTGCATGCCGTGTGAGTATATTTGTATTTTTTTTTTTTAATTAATAAATGAATTCTTGAAGCAATGCACCAGGCTGGCGCACTGTTCTTGTTGGGCACTGAATAGAGAATGTGAGCGATCAAGTCCGTCGGCTTCAAGACCGTTCGTTTATTTTCATAATATATTGTCTTGTCTTACATCACTTTTTTTTTTACAGATTAAAAGTTTTATTGAGAATACTCAACTGAAAAGATAAACAAATGCAGCATAGTCACTTCAGCCTTTGGAAGATTTGGCTGCTGAATGACCAGAGCTTTTTTTGCCATTCGGCACTGTGTCGCTTTAACTGACAATTGCGCGGTTGTGCGACGCTGTACCCAAACAAAATTGACGTCCTTTTTTTCCCACAAATAGGGCGTTCTTTTGGTGGTATTTGATCACCCCTGCGGTTTTTATTTTTTGCGCTATAAACAAAAAAAGACCGACAGTTTTGAAAAAAAAAACACAATATTTTGTAATTTTGCTATAATAAATATCCCCATTTTTTTTTTAAAAAAGCAAATTTTTTCCGATATGTATTCTTCTACATATTTTTGTTAATAAAAATCGCAATAAGCGTATATTGATTGGTTTGCGCAAAAGTTATAGCGTCTACAAAATAGGGGATAGATTAATAGCATTTTCATTATTATTATTTTTTTTACTAGTAATGGCGGCGATCTTTTTTTATCGCGACTGCAACATTGCGGCGGACACATCGGACACATTTTTGGGACCATTGGCATTTATACATAGATCAGTGCTCTAAAAATGCACTGATTACTGTAAAAATGTCACTGGCAGGGAAGGGGTTAACACTAGGGGGGGCGATCAAGTGGTTAACTGTGCTCCCTGTGTGTGGTTTCTAACTGTAGGGGGAGGGGACTGACCTAGAGGAAATGACAGATCGTGATTCCTAGCTATTATTATTATTCCTAGCTATTATTTTTTTTTTTTACTAGTAATGGCAGCGATCTGCGATTTTTATCGTGACTGCGACATTATGGCGGACACATCGGACAATTTTGACACATTTTTGGGACCATCGGCATTTATACAGCGATCAGTGCTATAGAAATGCGCTGATTACTGTAAAAATGCCACTGGCAGTGAAGGGGTTAACACTAGGGGGCGATCAAGCGCTTAACTGTGTTCCTAGGGAGTGCTTTCTAACTGTGGGGGAGGGTATGCTGTGACTGGAGGAAAACCGAGATCTGTGTTTCTGCTTAGCAGAAACACACCGTTCTGCCTCGCTTGTGAACGATCGGTGGGTCCCGGCGGCCATCGCGGTGCGTGTGCCACACAGCTTGTGTTCCCTAGTCTGTGTTCTAACTGAAGGGGGAGGGGACTAGCTGGGGGAAGAGCTAAATCGGTGTTTATACTTTGTATGTACAGATGATCAGTCTCTTGTCCCCGCAGAGAACCGGGATCTCTGTGTTTACACACAGAGATCCCGGTTCTCGCCGTGTCACGAACGATCGCGGGAACCCGGCAGTCTTCGCGACCGCCGGGCACGCGCGATAGGTATAACATTTTTGGTAGGAAACCCATTTTGACTCTGCCAACTGGAGTAAGTGGAAGGGATTTCCAAGAGTCACATCTCTGGGAAAATAATCTAAGGAAAGGGGATCAATTAGGATCTAAATAAGTCATGATAGTACTTCCAACATTTATCCCTAAATACCGGCCTGAGATGTGAGGCACTGAGTGGGAAGAAGAGAAGTCTTCTTCTTCTAATTTAATTCTAATCCCATAGAAAGTGCCAAATGTATCTATTATGCCCCCTTTCACACGGCAGCGGATCCACCCCGCTCAGCAGGCGATCTCTTTGCTGATCCCCGCTAAGCAGGCGAATGATAGGTCCATCGTAGGATTATTATTCTTTATTTCCTACGAAAGTACGAATCAACGAAAAAAAGGCAATCTCACAAAAGTAACAATTACTAAATTACGAGTAGTGTACCGAATAAAGGAAAATTATTATCTAACAAAATGAAGAATTTTGAACCAAAGAAAATTAAAAAAACGGAATTACGAATCATTTCGTATCAAAGAAAATATAACTGTTATGAAAATACGAACGAGTCAGAATATGAAACCTCGCGTCTTACGAAATTACGAATCTCTAGACTAATGGAATTACGAATCATTTTGTATCAACGAAAAAATAACTGTTACGAAAATACGAACCGAATATGAAAACTCGCGTCTTAGGAAATTATGAATCGTTACAAATTAACGGAAACATAAAGAAACTAAGCAAAACAAAATTTTTTGTTGTGCATATTTCTAGTGATTTCCATCCGACTGTCATCCAATCCGCTGGACGATCCCCATCCGTCCGTTTTTTAGCGGACCGGATCGGATGCCGGCCGGTGTCAATGGACACATATCCGCTGACATTCACCATTCCATAGAGAAGAATGGAGGTTCCGATCGGGTCCACCTGGAAAACTGACAGGTTTACCTGATCGGAACGTCCGTGTGAACGGGGCCTTAGTTGTCATGCTGCTTGAAAAATGAGGACGTATCTCCAAGATATTGTAGGTTATCATCCGCATATAAATATAGTTATTTTGTCCTCAATTGGACCAACTTTGATACCCTTTACTGTATCTGTGGTACAGATTTGGGCAGCTGGGGTTTCTAGGGTAAGGGCAAAAAAATCTGTGGGAGAGGAGACAACCCGGTCTCGTTTAAGATCCATAGAAAGTACAGGCCGGCAACTCGACAGCTTCTCCATAGAAAATATTTATTTAAGCATTACAGCAATAGCATCATCCAAAAACGCTGATGCGTTTCGGCCGAAACGCGTCAGTATTTTTGGATGATGTTATTGCTGTAATGCTTAAATAAATATTTTCTATGGAGAAGCTGTCGAGTTGCCGGCCTGTACTTTCTATGGATTTTTTGTGAGCTTAATTAGCCAGAGCACCGGTTACGCTACACACCAACTATACTATATGGCGGTAGAGCTTGGGTGAGTTTTTCTCTTAACCCGGTCTCGTTTCCCTGTGAAGGAGAAGATATTGGGGGTTATTTACTAAAGGAAAATCCACTTTGCACTACAAATGCACTTGGAAGTGCAGTCGCTGTAGATCTGAGGAGGACATGCAAGGAAAATAAAAAACAGCATTTTAGCTTGCACATGATTGGATGATAAAATCAGCAGAGCTTCCCCTCATTTCAGATTTTCCCCTTAGATCTACAGCGAATTCACTTTCAAGTGCACTTGCAGGGCACTTGTAGTGCAAAGTGGATTTGCTTTTAGTAAATAACCCCCATTGTGTTGTTAGTGCGGACTCTGGATGTTGGGGCAGAATAAAGCAGGTGCAGCTACTAGATGAACTGAGGCCCAAAGCCAAACTTGTGGAGGACAACCCAGAGGTAATCCCATTCCACAGGCTCAAACGTTTTTTCGGTGTCTATGGTGACCACCAGCCCTGGGCTGTCCACCTTGACCAGGTCTTACATCACTTTAGCGTTGATGTCGTGGCTCTTTTATTCAGATTATTATGTAGGGTGCTAAAAGACTAATTTCTGGTTCAACTTCAGCTTTTGGATTGATGTCCTCACATTCTCCTCAAGCACACTTTGATATGTTGCAGAAGGTTTAGATGACTGTGAGCTGCCTAGGACCCAAGGCTTGTTTCACATATATGCGCATAACATTTGAATCGGAACCAGCTTTTAATGGAGCCGGTTCACACATGTCCGGGGTGGCCGCGGTCTGTTTCTGAAAAAAGTTCTGCGCGATTTTGGGCCTGGTTCAGGTGCGAACTCAAGTAAAAATTCACACCTGAACCGGTGAAACAAAACCGCTCCTGATTACAAACCGCAGCCGGACATTTGTGAAACTAGCCTGAGGCAGCTAATAAACCCCCAAACCATAACATTTCCACCACTATGCTTCACAGTTGGTATGAGGTTCTTCTGAAATACCATCTTCAGTCTTTGGCAAAGATGTCTACTGTGGCCAACCGACTCTATTGTTGATTGATCAGTCTTTAGTGCATTCTTCCAGAAGTCCTGGTCTTTGGCTGTATGTTCAATGGAAAAATGTAATCTCACTGTAATGTTTTTTTTTTTTAGACAGCAAAGGCTTTTTCTTAACACACCTCTCTTGCAGGTCAAAGTGATGCAATCTCTTTCTGAGTGTAGATGCAGGCACTTTTACCCTATGAGTTAACTGAACATCTCTAAATGAAAATTTTGGATTCTTAGGATTTCCTTTAGAATCAAACAGCCAAAACGCGAAATTTGCAGGGCCGGCCAATCCTAGACAAATTAGCAATGATTTGACATTTGTGGCACTTGCAGTGCCTCGAAAAAGTATTCATACCCCTTGAAATTTTTTCCACATTTTGTCATATTACAACCAAAAACGTAATTGTATTTTATTGGGATTTTATGCGATAGACCAACACAAAGTGGCACATAATTGTGAAGTGGAAGGAAAATGATAAATGGTTTTCAAAATGTTTTACAAATAAATATGTGAAAAGTGTGGGGGGTACATTTGTATGGCGCCCCCCGGAGTCAATACTTTGTAGAACCGCCTTTCACTGCAATTACAGCTGCAAGTCTTTTTGGGGATGTCTCTACCGGCTTTGCACATCTAGAGAGGGACATTTTTGCCCATTCTTCTTCTTTGCAAAGTATTTCAAGCTCTGTCAGATTGGATGGAGAACGTCTGTGGACAGCAATTTTCAAGTCTTGCCACAGATTCTCAATGTGATTTAGGTCTGGACTTTGACTGAGCCATCCTAACACATGAATATGATTTGATCTAAACCATTCCATTGTAGCTCTGGCTGTATGTTTCGGGTCGTTGTCCTGCTGGAAGGTGAACCTCCGCCCCAGTCTCAAGTCTTTTGCAGACTCTAACAGGTTTTCTTCTAAGATTGCCCTTTATTTGGCTCCATCCATCTTCCCATCAACTCTGACCAGCTTCCCTGTCCCTGCTGAAGAAAAGCATCCCCACAACATGATGCTGCCGCCACCATGTTTCTCGGTGGGGATGGTGTGTTCAGGGTGATGTATAGTGTTAGTTTTCCACCACACATAGCGTTTTGCTTTTAGGCCAAAAAGTAAAATTTTGGTCTGATCTGACCAGAGCACCTTCTTCCACATGTTTGCTGTGTCCTCCACATGGCTTCTCACAAACTGCAAACGGAACTTCTTATGGCTTTCTTTCACCAATGTCTTTCTTCTTATCACTCTTCCATAAAGGTCAGATTTGTGGAGAACACGACTAATAGTTGTCCTGTGGAGAGATTCTCCCACCTGAGCTGTGGATCTCTGCAGCTCCTCCAGAGTTACCATGGACCTCTTGGCTCTTCTCTGATGAATGCTCTCCTTGCCCGGCCGGTCAGTTTAGGTGGACGGCCATGTCTTGGTAGGTTTGCAGTTGTGCCATACTCTTTCCATTTTCGGATGATGGATTGAACAGAGCTCCGTGAGATGTTCAAAGCTTGGAACATTTTTTAACCTAACCCTGCTTTAACCACTTCAATACTGGGCACTTATACACCTTCCTGCCCAGACCAATTTTCAGCTTTCAGCGCTCTTTCAGCAACAAAAGATCCTCTTGAGCAGCAATAAACTCCCCTGGAAACAACAAGAACAAAATACACCCCCAGCAACAATAGATCCCCCACCAGCAACAACAGATCCACCTCAGCAGCAATAAACCCCCACCAGCAAAAATAGATCCCCCAGCAGCCAGCAACAATAGACCCCCACCCCTCAACAGTAGTTCCCCTCCAGCACCATAAGAGCTCCAGCAACAATAGACCTCCCCACCAGCAATAACAGACCTCCCCAGCAAAATTGACTTCTTTCCCCACAACAGCAACACTATACCCCCCAGTGACAATAGATCCCTGGAAGCCAGCATTGATAGTCCATCCAGCACATCTTGCCTACATTCACAGCTAGAGGTGCCAGAACTGCCTACCACCATGTTCCCTCTGAAAAAAAGCCCTGGGTGGACTTACTTTTTTATATGACTGTATATAGTCTCCTGAGACATGTCCCCAATCTCCAACAACGCCTAAAGGAAATCCACAGTCCTTGCCAATCTTCTGTTGCATGTCTGCAGATTTCTGTAGCATTATCATAGACGTGTGCAGGGGGGGTGTGCCAGGTGTGCCTGGGCACACCCTAATCACTACATGCGGTGCTGTTTCTCCCTACTCCCTGGGCTTCCCCGTGTTGCCCCCCCCCCCCCCCACAGTGCTGCTGGCTTCCCTCCTCTCCCCCGAGCTGCTCTGCTGCGGGGGATGTTTCAGGATGGAGAAGGGGGGAAGGGGCTAGTAAATATGTCATTTACCAGTGTCTTCCTTTTTTAAATGAACAAAGTGAACACACTCACTTACTGTGTTCATTCATTACTGAAGGATAGTAAACCGCGTTTACTATGCTTCATAGTAAACTGCATTTACTATGCTTCCATTTGTGATTAAACAGGAAGCCGCTCAGCACCGAGCACTTCCCGTTCATTCAGTGTCCCGTGCAGCTGAGGCTGCAGTGAAAAGGCGTGCGTGTTTGAGCTTTATTTGAGCAAAATTATGTGTGGCACTCTGGTGATGTCAGGGGCCGAACGTGAGGCCCCCTATATCAAGAAAGTTAACCACCCTTGCTGCAGAGTGCATCTTTATATGTATATATATATATATATATATATATATATATACCGTATACGGGTGCATCTCATAAAATTAGATTATCATCAAAAAGTTGATTTATTTTAGTAATTTATTTAAAAAAAAGTGAAACTTATATATTTTATATAGATGTGTTACACACGGAGTGATAGATTTCAAGCTTTTATTTCTTTTAATTTTGACGATTATGGCTTACAGCTAGTGAAACCCCAAAATTTCAGTATCTCAGAAAATTTGAATATTACATAAGACCAATAAAAAAAAGGATTTTTAATGCAGAAATATTGGCTTACTGAAAAGTATGTCCGTGTACAGTATAATATGCGCTCTATACTTGGTCGGAGCTCCTTACTGCATCAGTGTGGCGTGGCATGGAGGGGATCAGCCAGTGGCACTGCAGAGGTGTGGTCATGGAAGCCCAGGTTGCTTTGATAGCGGCCTTCAGCTCGTCTGCATTGTTGGGTCTGGTGTCTCTCATCTTCCCCTTGACAATACCCTCACGGATTCTCTATGGGGTTTAGGTCAGGCAAGTTTTCTGGCCCATCAAGCACAGTGATACCAGGATCATGTGACTAGGTATTGGCAGTGTGGGCAGGTGCCAAGTCCTGCTGGAAAATGAAATCAGCATCTCCATAAAGCTGGTCAGTGGAGGGAAGCATGAAGTGCTCTAGAACTTCCTGGTAGAGGGCTACACTGACTTTGGACTTGATAAAACAGAATGGACCAACACCAGAAGATGACACGGCTCTCCAAATCATCACTGACTGTGGAAACTTCACACTAGACCAGTGGCGGTCTGTACATACGGGGCGCCACCCCCCCCCATCCATGTGTCCGGCCCCCTAATCTACATGCGGGGCGCCGGACGCATGTATTCCAACTGGGGTTTTTTTTTTTTTTTAAGCCCGTGATTAAAGCCAGAGGCTCTAATAGGCTTCAAAAAAGGGTGGGCTCGGGGGGGCGCAGAGCACTGCGCCCCGACCACACCCACTTGTGTGACAATAGCGAATGAATATTCGCTATTGTCACACTGATTCTCCTCCCGGCCAATCAGGAAGGGGGCCATGAGGCGATCCGATTGGCTGCCAAGGAGGAGGAGGTAGGAGACGCACCGCGTGATGCAGGGGAGGGGGCGATGCAGGGATAGTCGCTGCCACTGCACTGGACCTCATGCAACTTGGATTTTGTGCCTCTCCACTCCTCCTCCAGACTCCGGGACCTTCATTTCCAAATGAAATGCAAAATTTTCCACAGTCAGTGATGATTTGGGGAGCCGTGTCATCTTCTGGTGTTGGTACATTGTGTTTTATCAAGTCCAAAGTCAGCGTGTCCCTCTACCAGGAAATTCTAGAGCACTTCTAGAGCATGCTTCCCTCTGCTGACCAGCTTTATGGAGATGCTGATTTAATTTTCCAGCAGGACTTGGCACCTGCCCACACTGCCAATACCTGGTTAATTGACCATGGTATCACTGTGCTTGATGGGCCAGCAAACTCGCCTGACCTAAACCCCATAGAGAATCTGTGGGACATTATCAAGGAGAAGATGAGAGACACCAGACCCAACAATGCAGACGAGCTGAAGGCCTCTATCAAAGCAACCTGGACTTCTATAACACCTCAGCAGTGCCACAGGCTGATCCCCTCCATGCCACGCCGCATTGATGCAAAAGGAGCTCCGACCAAGTATTGGGTGCATATTATACTGTACATGGACATACTATTCAGTTAGCCAATATTTCTGTATTAAAGATCCTTTTTCTTGGTCATATGTAATATTCAAAAAATTCTGAGATACAGAATTTTGGGTTTTCACTAGCTGTAAGCCATAATCATCAAAATTCAAAGAAAGAAATGCTTGAAATATATCACTCTGTGTGTAATGGATCTATATATAATATATAAGTTTCACTTTTTGAATTGAAGTACTAAAATAAATTTACTTTTTTGATGATATTCTAATTTTATGAGATGCTCCTGTATATATATAGTGACAGTTCTGAGGTTATGTTTGACCAGCTTTGCATTGCATTTTGCAACAGGTCCTATTTGGAGCAGGGGGCCAGTGCACGGTCCCTCAGACTGTTGGGGGGCCACACTATAGTATAAAAAAATATATGAACTAATTCCTAAATTCCTATGCACACATGTTTTTTGTAGTGCAAAAGAATAAAAGAATGAATAATAAATAATAATATATATATATATATATATATATATATATATATATATATATATATATATAGGGGATGAACAGGGGGACAGAGGGGTGGACAGGGGGACAGTGGGGTGGACAGGGGGACAGTGGGGTGGACAGGGGGACAGAGGGGTGGACAGGGGGACAGTGGGGTGGACAGGGGGACAGTGGGGTGGACAGGGGGACAGTGGGGGGGACAGTGGGGTGGACAGGGGGACAGAGGGGTGGACAGGGGGACAGTGGGGTGGACAGGGGGACAGAGGGGTGGACAGGGGGACAGAGGGGAGGACAGGGGGACAGAGGGGTGGACAGAGGGGTGGACAGAGGGGTGGACAGAGGGGTGGACAGAGGGACAGAGGGGGGGACAGTGGGATGGACAGGGGTCCTCACTTGTTAGCAGGCTGTTGCCTGAAGCCTCCGCTCTCGCTGTCACCCTCCGTGCCTCCTGTCTGCGTGTGGAAGATGTGAATCCGCACGGGACTGTGCTGGGAACTACACTTCCCAGCATGCAGCGCGGCACACGGAGCCCTCCATTACTGGGGTGGGGGAGGCGGCTTGAGCGGAGCGGATATGCTCCCTGCTGAAGCAGAGTGGACCTGCCCAAGCCGAGCCGACCTGGCCCCGGCCCGAGCCTGGCCTGTCGGGAATCCGGCCCTGGGTGGGGTGGGCCGGATAAATGTCCTCGGCGGGCCGCATGTGGCCCGCGGGCCGTAGTTTGAGGACCCCTGACATAGGCCTTTATAGTCGGATTGGGAGGTGAATGGGGTGACCAGACACAACATAAAGTTTGAAAAAACGTTGCACAAGTTGCCGATCTCGTCTTCCTCCAATTTTCCGCACACCCCACCGCCCGTCTTACTGAGGTTTGGCAGATTGTCCAATTAGGGGGAATTGTGCGATTCCAAGTAAGATCAATGCGTTCAAGACGTGGGCTGTGATGAGCCTGATGAACGGCCCGGCACGTTATCTATCCTCATTGATCTGGGAAGAGGTAAACAAAAAAT